>NC_090648.1:277185916-277235916 GCF_040937935.1 Hyperolius riggenbachi
CCGGAGTAACCCATTACAGGGACCTTGTGCACCTCCTTCTTCTTTTTTGCTCAATCTGGACTTTCTTTTAATTAACTCCAGTAGAAGTCTATCCAGTAAAGTTAATGCCTGCACTTAGGGACCAGGAGGGGTTAATAACCGTACTGCATAAATGGGGCCAAACACAACCCGACCAACCAATCGACCATCCAATTCGATTATTATAATCAAATTGGATGAAAATTGGTGCTGCCAAGTGCATGCCCGACCGACAAAGCAACCAATTTCGGGAAAGTAAATGGTTGCGCACGCTGGAAGATGTCGGGCCGAAGTTGGTTGGTCGGGTGCGCGGCGGTACGGCAGCCGAATTGCAAACGAGCCACGAGACGACGAAACCCCCGCCGCTGCAATGTATAAATGTATGTAGTGTAGAGCATTTATACATTACCTGTGCGGTGTCAGCCTCCACACAGTTTCCGTCCATCTCGCCGGGTTCCGCATACACGCCGGAGGCGCATAGCATCTGACGTCAGACGCTATGCGCCGCTAGCGTGTATGCAGCTGTTACTCGACGAGATGGACGGACACAGTGTGGAAGCTGCTACAGGACAGGTAATGTATAAATGCACTACACTACATACATTTATACATTTTGGGGGCAGCGGCGTGGTGGCTCAGCCGATTCTCTGATGATTTCATGCTGAAATCGGATGGGAATCGGCCTGTAGTGTATAGGCAGATTCGACTAGAGACAAATTTATCTCTAATCAGATTCGATTAGAGATAAATTTGTCTCTTGGTGGACTCGGCCCATAATCGTTCTAATGTATGGTCACCTTTAAGTATTGCAGCCATTAACTCTTTCTGGCCCTTCAGTCCAGCCAATGACTCCTTCAAACCCCCTGTGCAGCAATTATCCACACCACCTCCTTAGTAAGTACTGCAGCCCAGTATCTTTCCCCTACCCTTTCATGTTAATTGTTGTGGCCAGGACTTTAATGCTGGGTTTACACCATACAATTTTCTGTTAGATTTACCTGCCAGATAGATAAAGTTCAACATGTTGGAAATGTATCTATCTTACAATCTATCTGCCGAGCAGTTAGGCATTGTTCTACTCAGCAGGAGATAAACAGAAGACAATGCACCAGAGAGAATGACCATTCTCTACAGAAAATAATCTAATTATGCTTTCTAATGCTGGGAATACACAGTGGTCCATTTGCCATAATGGTGGCCATACACTGGTCGATTTGCCATCAGATTCGACCAACAGATAGATCCCTCTCTGATCGAATCTGATCAGAGAGGGATCGTATGGCTACCTTTACTGCAAACAGATTGTGAACCGATTTCAGCCTGAAACTGTTCACAATCTGTGGTGGTGGTGCTGCCGCCGCTCCCCACCCCGCATACATTACCTGTTCCGCCGGCGCGAGTCCCGCTGATCCGTCTCCGCGCTGGTCTGGTCTCCGGAATGCTTCACTTCTTCCTGCCCGGCAGGAAGTTTAAACAGTAGAGGTCGCTGTACTGTTTAAACTTCCTGCTGGGCAGTAAGAAGTGAAGCATTCCGGAGACCAGACCAGCGCAGAGACGGAGCAGCGGTGACGGTGGGACTCGCACCGACGGAACAGGTAATGTATACCCGCTGTATTGCGTCGGTCATCGGGCATTCGAACGCCGCTATCGACACACTCCTGACCCGCCGGCGCTCAAAAAAAATCTTCCGCACGGATGGATCGACGGGAGTCGACAGGAACGATGGATTTCGGCCGGAAATCCATCGTTCTGTCAGCGGTGTGTGCGGCGATTTCACAGCCGTTTCGATCACTGTGATCGAAACGGCTGTATATCGGCGGGAAAATCGTTAGGTGTATGGGCCCCTTTAGATTTATGTGTCGGAACGAGCCGCTGACTCGATCCCGGCGCATCCCCGCTCGTCCCCACCGGCGCCTGGATCGATCCCCGCTCGTCCCCGCGGGCGCTCCTTATCTTCCGCACGTGTTCTTCCCATTGTCCGCCTGCAGGTATCGAGCGGGAGAATCGAGCGCCTCACTGATCGGACCTTTCAGAAATTATCAATCGAGCCATCAGCGGCTCGATTGATAGGAAACTATCTAATCGTGTATTCCCTGCATAACAGAAAATCTAACAGAAGAATCTAACAGAAGAATCTAACAGAAGAATCTAACAGAAAATTGTATGGTGTAAACCCAGCATAAGCCCTGTGCTTTCATTCTATTTCCTTTATCAAGATAGTATCCCTTACCACTGGGCAAATTAATGCAAATGGGACTGTTACCAACAGTACACACATTATTCAGTGTGCTTAGCGTTACAACTATTGGTTGGTAATGGATGCCTCTTAAATCTCATATTAAAAGTAAGCTATACAAAGCTGTGCTTTTCCAAGCACAAGGCGAGGGTGAGAGATGGGTTATAAAACATGCTGGTTGCTGCGGCTCACTCCGCTAAGGTTGAGAGATAGGTGCACCCCCCACTCTCTAGGCTGAGTCAGAAATTTAGGTCAGACTCGTGTACAAGTTAACCTCTATACTTTTACAGCGAGTCGGACCTAAATTACTAGACTTGTAGTCGACTATATAAGGTATATAATTTTTAATCTAATAAATACAATCTGAATTTTAGCTATGAAATGTGTCTGATTAAATCTGAATGTTCACTACATAGAGGAATGTGAAGGCAATCAGATAAGTTAATAACGACACAGAGAAGTGTTTTTATTGCATAAGGTAATTAAACTCACGCCATCTTCCCTGCCATGTTCCCTGCTAATCTTTTCTATTAATACAGAATTTGGAATACAGATATTTCTTGTAAACAGGCAGACATGAGCCAAGTTTTGCAGATGAGCGAAACTTGGCTCATCTATGCAACACAACACAAATGCGTGAGGAGGTTTTTATATTTGTTAAATTACCTAGTTTAACAGCTCTGTCTGGGGAGTCCTAGCAGACTGGTCAGAGGCATACTGAAGGCTAGGCTGCCTGGGTAGCACAACCCTGGCAACCCCAGAGAGTATTCCACTCCTGCCCAGCAGAAGGCTCATCCCCAGGGGAGATATTGTCCCGCCTAGATACAGGCAGCATTAGCAGTGAATGGGCACTAAATCGGTTTAATTTACAGAATAGTGCTCATTCATTCTGTTTCTAGGAGGAGCAAGTCTCCAAGAGGAAAAGGAGTGTTAGTGGCAAAAAGTACTTATGGTTATTTCATAAAAAAACAGACGCTGTCAGTAGTTGGAGCTACAGTGTGAAATTACAGCTGTAGTTCCAACTGCACTGAATGCAGACAACACAGACAAAAAGGAAATAGTTCTTATGTGTGGCTTCTCTCATCAGATATCCAAACAAAGAGTATAGACTGAAAATTAATGCGGATGCTGCTTGCATTAAATACGGTATTTATGTGTAAAAACAGGTCTTAAAGAAAAAAAAAAAGAGAGCAAAAAACAGGTATGGGGGAAAAGTAAACTAAACTAGCCTAAAAGCAATACTGTACTTCACCTTTTCCGAAAAATACAAATAGGTACTAGTTAAATGATTAGGAATAATAATGTATAAATGGTACTAAAAAGTCATACCATTCAGTTTGCTGTCAACTTTCTTATCATTCACTTTAACATATATATCCAGAGGAACATTTTCTGTATCTTGCACCGAAAACTAGGAGACAAAGAAACATGACTGTTTAATCTCATATACATCATTATGCTTGTTAGTCATTGTAGACAGTTCCTGTGGAGCACTTAAAGTTCATCTCCTGCACAGATCTAGAACATTCAAATGTTACTGTTTTGTTTAAAATAATGCTTCTGCTAATAAACTGGTCTTGAAATGTTGAGGACATGACTAGAAGCACCTATGAAGAGCTATGCATTTACAACATCTATGCACCACCCTATTGTTCCCACTGAAAAGGGGATGGTACAGGCAATCTCTCAGAAAGGTCCTAAACATATTATGCTGGATACACACCATGAGTTTCTGCGTCGAATGCGTCCGTCGATACGCGTCGATTCGATTATTTCCGAGCATTTCCGAACGAATTTCGATGATTTTTAGGTCGATTGCCATGTAAAGTATGGCAAATCGACCTAACGATCCATCGAAGCTTGAATCGGACATGTCGGAAATAATCGAATCGACGCGTATCGATGGACGCATCGAACGCGGAAACGCATGGTGTGTATCCAGCATTACAGTGACTGGGTGCAGGAAGATGCTGGCATGGCATGCTGTGAATTGACATTAGCCTAAATTAAAACTGGCACCGTGCCAAGGTTAAAGTGTTTTGTCATAGATGGTTTCAACCACCTTCTTCACAGAACTGCATTTTGACTATAGTTGGTCCTGCTCAACACCTGACATATGTTAAGACAATAGGTTCAATATACACATAGAATGAAAATATATTAAAACAATGGCATTCACAATTGCTATTTCAATGTATGTATTGGACTTGCCAGCTCATTGTATGATGGATGCAGGTGGGAGTGCTGGGGAGCCACATATGGGAACAGTACATGACTGATGTTTCCATAGCTTTGTACTACATCAGGCAATACAAAGATAGGAGCTGCAGCAATGTGACTGTAAATTCTTGTCTCATTTACTGATGTAAAGTGGTAGCCCAGGTAAACAACCCATATCTGGGAGACCTGGTTTACCTGACCTAATACAAACTGTATAGGGCATGCCCAGCATTAGACGTGTTAAAAGCCTGAAAATTATGTGGCGTGAATGCACCAAAGGGACAATGAAAAATGAACCTTATACATACCGCTCGAAGGGAGAGTGAGAACTTGTTGTCATTTTGCTTTATCACAGTTTCCCTGAATCTCAGCCTACTACTGGAATTATCATTACCAGCAATGAAAGATTCATCCTGTATGTAAAAACAAAAACATGAATATGACAATATCTGAAAAGATAAACATGCAAAGTATAAAAACAGACAATTGTTATTAGATTGTCTAATAGAGATTAATGAAATTGTGAACATTTATGAAGCATACAGCAAGACACTAGCCACTAGCTTATTCATACAGTGAGTTATATTTAATGCTTTTACAAACGGTTTCTACAAATATATTTACCGTAAGTGCACTGACATGCCTCTACATGCAATCCAAGAATACAGGTGAGAATGCCTACTAACAGCACAGTGCTAGTCACATGTGCAGGCAGGGGCGTAACTAGAAGGGAGCAGCACCTGCGATCACTGGGGGACCAGGGCAGTAGGGGCCCCCATCTACTAACCTTCCCTTCCTCCAATACAGGGGACAAGACTTCAGATCAGATGTTTTTGTAGCTACATTTGTTATGGGTGAGAAGATTATGATAGCCATAGTTGTTTTATGACCCTTGTAAGATGTTTGACCTTGTGAGATGGGCCCCAAGGCTGTAAGGGGCACTAAGGGCCCTTTTCCACCAGCGCGTTTGCGCTGGCTGAATCGCAAAAATGCAAACCGCTAGCGATTTTACAATCGCTACGGTTTGCTTTTTAACATAGGAATCGCGGTAGGTAATTTCCACTACCGCGATTCGTTTTTTACTTGATCGCGATCGCGCAGCGGAGCGACTTTTGCCGCGATTTTGCTATGCAGTGCATAGCATAGCAAAATCGCGGCCGAGAACGTCGGGGAATCGGCGGTAATTGCGATTCAGCAATCGCTAGCGTTCAGCGTGAATGCTAGCGATTGCTAGTGGAAAAGGGCCCTAAGGGATGGCAAGGGAAGGGGTGTGAACATTGGGGGAAGGGGGGCCTCATGGATTGTAGTTCCATCACTGTGTGCAGGCGTATGCAGCCTCACTCCAAGCTTTGTATCACAGCCTGTGGCACTAACAGGAGTGGCTGGTTATTTATTTACTAAGTACTAATTAATGGAGGAAATAATAAATGAGTAAGGTTATACATCCTGCACATACAGCCCTCCACCAACTATTAAATCATTTCACCTGTACTCCGGAGTATTCACTTAAAGGATAACTGAAGCAAGAGGGCTATGAAGGCTGCCATATTTATTTCCTCTTAACCAATACATATTGCCTGGCTGTCCTGCTGATCCTCTGCTTGTAATACTCTTAGCTATAGAACCTGAACAAGCATATGCAGATCAGGTGTTTCTGACATTGTCAGATCTGATAAGATGAGCTGCATGCTTGTTTCTGGTGTTTTTAAAACACAGCTGCAGACAAATAGACCAGCAGGGCTGCCAGGCAGCTAGTATTGTCTAAAGGGAACCTAAACTGGGAAGGATATGGATTTTTCCTTTTAAATTAATACCAGTTGCCTGACTCTCCTGTTAATCCCAAGTCTCTGATACTTTTAGCCACAGCCCCCCAACAAGCATGCAGTTCAGGTGCTCTGACTGAAGTCAGACTGGATTAGCTGCATTCTTGTTTCAGGTGTGTGATTCAGGCACTACTGCATCCAAAGAGAACTGCAGGACTGCTAGGCAACTGGTATTTTTTAAAAGGAAAGATCCATATCTCTCTCAGTTAAAGGGGAACTTCAGCCTAAACAAACATACTGTCATCAAGTTACATTAGTTATGTTAATTAGAATAGATAGATAATATAATCTCTTACCCACCCTGTTTTAAAAGAACAGGCAAATGTTTATGATTCATGGGGGCTGCCATCTTTGTCATGGGACAGCCATCTTTTTGGTTGAAAGGAGGTGACAAGGAGCAGGAGACACAGTTCCAACTGTCCTGTGTCCTGATCACCCCTCCCAGTTGCACACGCTAGGCTTCAAATGTCAAACTCAAAATGTAAAAAAAAAAAAATTGCACCAAAACAGCAGAAAGAGAAGAACAGCAGCAGAGATCCCATCATGCTTTGCACAGCATCAGGGGAAAAAAGCCCGGGCAGTTTTCTTCTGTGCAGCTAAAAATGAGGCTTGTATAAATGAAACAAAGTTCTGACGCTGTGAAACTGTTAAAGAAACACCAAGCCTTTTCAGTGATGCTGAGTCGATTTTCAGTCCGGAGGTTCACTTTAAATGACAACTGAAGTGAAAAGAATATAGACTGCCATATTTCCTTCCTTTTAAAGGGAACCTTAAAGCTCCCTCTTCCTGCATAAATTATTTTCTGCACAGAGCAGGACGCACTAAACTCTTCCTAAATCTTGAGTATTATGCTATCTTGCACGCAGGTCAGGCACTTGGCTGCTAGCAACACTAAGTTGCTGGTTTCTGCTCATAACTCTAATCTGAGAGGTTTATCATTGTACTGTATAGATTTGGTCTGAGGGGATGGATTTTCCCTTCTCAGCAAAAGTGAAATTCTACTTTGTGTGCTTCCATTTACAGTGCAGGGTTGCCAAGCGTCCGTCAAAAGACGGACTGTCCGTACAGAAGCTCTTAAAATAGAGCTGTCCGTACTGCCCGTATTTCCTGGGCAGTCGTCTGTCCAAAAGTGCATAAATTATTAAAATCTATACTGCGCATGCGCCTTGTGCTATGCGCGCTCTTTTCCCCCCTCCCTCAGTCTCCCCTCAGCCGCCCTCTCCTCCCCGGGTGTCCCCTCCAATCAGCTAACCTCTTTTTGGAGCCGGTGACTCGCTGCCCAGTAAGAGATGCAGGGAGCCGGCCCAGCCCACTGAGGAATGTCACGTGGAGGAGGACAGCGAGGAGAGTGTCACACGGGCGGCAGCCAGGTCGGAGCTGAGGTCGCAGCATAGAGACAGCACTCAGGCACACAGACACAGCCGCCGAGCCACGCAGCAGAGCCGAGCAGGAGCAGATCAGCAGCAGCCGACCGAGCACATGCCATCCCTGCTAACAAGTAAGGAAAAGACAGTCCCAGGCTCGCTGAACTCCATGGCAGCAGCAGGCTCTGTAATAGCTTTCCCTCATCTCATGTTTTATTAGGGCTCGCCTCGCTCCGGTCTGATAGCTGGCTGATTGTGACCACTGGCCACCAGGTCACACAGTTCATTCATGCATCATGCCTGTATTCTTACAGCAGGCGATGCAGAGGGAAGGGACAGCTTCAGCTTTCTACTGCACTGTGAGGTGAGGAGGGCAACGTAGTTCTTTCATTCCTAAAAGTGTTTGTGTGACCTGAACAGGACAGAAGGGAAGTGTGGAGAAGTACACCCATATGTATTTAGAGAATTTAGCCTTATTAATTCCTCCTCATTTGTATATATATTTATTATTATTTAGTATTGCTATAGCGTGACATCTTCTGCAGCACTGTAAAGAGTATATAGTCATGCCACTGACTGTCCTCAGAGGAGCTCACACTCTAATCCCAACTGTAGTTATGTGTCCTCCATCGTGTATGTCAATACAATAGGCCAATTTTAGGGGAAGCCAATTTTTAGTTATCTGTATGTTTTTGGGGTGTAGGAGAAAACCAGAGTGTCTGGAGGAAACCCACGCAGTCACACTGAGATAATACAACTCTTTGCCATGGCTGGGAATGGAACCAGGGACCCAGCGCTGCAACCACTATGCCACTATGCTGTCCACAATTTGTAATTTGATCTCTCCCTGTGTCACCTGACTGCCATGGCAGATAAGCTAATTTTAAACCACAGTATGTTAACAATATGTTTGCTTCCAATAAAGCAGGAAGTAGATACACTCCAGATTTATTGCAGGATTTGTATCAGCTGTAACAAAGAAATGTTTTTCTTTAAAGGTTATTATGCTGTTGCTTATCTTTCAGAGCATAGAGGAAGTTCTGAGTTAAGGTCTGCTTGAAAGGGAACCTAAAAAAAGCAACAGTAACTTATCTGGGGTAATTGTAAGAAGAAAAAGGAGGCCTTGCACATCCCTATATAAAACTTTGGCTTTATTTGAAAAAATTAAAAGGCATACATTACATAGTTCCAAAAGACCAGAGAGAGGTACTGGCCGGTGCACTCCCTTAGTAATATACTCAGCATCCTGTGCATGGTTTTTTCTCTTTTTGCAAAGTAACTTATCTGGGGCTTTTACTGGCCCCCTCCCTCCAGCCGCTCTGTGTCCGACTTTTGGTTCCAGCGACTCAGCGGGTAAATGGGCCACTGGGCCTGTGCAGCCAGACAGGGTCCCACAGGTGCAGTCAGTGACTATTAACTTGCTGAGTGCCGGAACCAAAAGTTAGGCGCTGCAGGGGACCAGAGGATCTGGCATCTTCTGCAGCACATTACAGAGTACATAGTCGTATCACTGACTGTCCTCAGAGGAGCTCACACTCTAATCCTACCATAGTCATAGTCTAATGTCCTACCATATTATTATTATGTATTTATATAGCACTGACATCTCCTGCAGCACATTACAGAGTACATAGTCATGTCACTGACTGTCCTCAGGGGAGCTCACAATCTAATACTACCATAGTCATAGTCTAATGTCCTACCATATTATTATTATGTACCGTATTTGTAATGTGCTGCAGAAGATGTCAGTGCTATATAGAGTACATAGCCATGTCACTGACTGTCCTCAGAGGAGCTCACACTCTAATCCTACCATAGTCATAGTCTAATGTCCTACCATATTATTATTATGTATTTATATAGCACTGATATCTCCTGCAGCACATTACAGAGCACATAGTCATGTCGCTGACTGTCCTCAGAGGAGCTCACACTCTAATCCTACCAGTGGCGGACATACGGCCGTGCAGCCGCACGAGGGCCCCTGAAGTTCCGTTTTCTTCAGGGGCCCATTAAGTATTTTTTTTTTTTTATATTTTTTTTTTATTATTTTATTCCCCCGGGGGGCCCCCCCGACTCCTATCCTCCCTCCCTCCCTCACCTCGGGGGGCCCCCCTCCCGATATGCGCGGCGGGAGAGCGAGCGGCAAATGCAGGAAGTCTTCAGGGCTCTCCAGGCATCCGCTAGAGGCCCAGCCGCTTAGTCTCCAATATGTCTCCAGTTGGAGACATATTGGAGACTAAGCGGCTGGGCCTCTAGCGGATGCCTGGAGAGCCCTGAAGACTTCCTGCATTTGCCGCTCGCTCTCCCGCCACGCATATCGGGAGGGGGCCCCCCGAGGTGAGGAAGGGAGGAAGGGAGGAAGGATAGGAGTCGGGCCCCCCACCCGGATAGCTACCCACCCGGCTACCTAACCACCTACCCACCCGGCTACCTACCTACCCACCCACCAGGCTTCCTACCTACCCACCCGACTACCTAACCACCCACCAGGCTTCCTACCTACCTACCTACCCACCCACCCGGCTACCTACCCACCCACCAGGCTTCCTACCTAACCACCCACCCAACTACCTAACCACCCACCCGGCTACCTACCCACCCACCAGGCTTCCTACCTAACCACCCACCCAACTACCTAACCACCCACCCACCCGGCTACCTACCTACCTACCCACCCACCCGGCTACCTACCTAACCACCCACCCGGCTACCTACCTAACCACCCACCCGGCTACCTACCTAACCACCCACCCGGCTACCTACCGGGCTAGTTACCAACCCACCCACCAGGCTACCTACCCACCCACCCACCCGGCTACCTGGCTACCTACCTACCTACCCACCCACCCGGCTACCTACCTAACCACCCACCCGGCTACCTACCTAACCACCCACCCGGCTACCTACCTAACCACCCACCCAGCTACCTACCGGGCTAGCTACCAACCCACCCACCAGGCTACCTACCCACCCACCAGGCTTCCTACCTACCCACCCGGCTACCTACCTACCCACCCGGCTACCTACCCACCCACCAGGCTTCCTACCTACCCACCCGGCTACCTACCTAACCACACACCTGGCTACCTACCTAACCACACACCCGGCTACCTACCTACCCACCCACCCGGCTACCCACCCACCAGGCTTCCTACCTACCTACCCACCCGGCTACCTACCTAACCACCCACCCGGCTACCTACCTAACCACCCACCTGGCTACCTACCGGGCTAGTTACCAACCCACCCACCAGGCTACCTACCCACCCGGCTACCCACGCACCCACCAGGCTACCTACCTACCTACCCACCCGGCTACCTACCTAACCACCCACCCGGCTACCTAACCACCCACCCGGCTACCTACCTAACCACCCACCCTGCTACCTACCGGGCTAGTTACCAACCCACCCACCAGGCTACCTACCTACCCACCCACCAGGCTACCTACCTAACCACCCACCCGGCTACCTACCGGGCTAGTTACCAACCCACCCACCAGGCTACCTACCTACCCACCCACCCACCAGGCTACCTACCTACCCACCCACCGGGCTACCTACCTACCGGGCTAGTTACCCACCCACCCGGCTACCTACCCACCCACCCACCAGGCTACCTACCCACCAGGCTACCTACCCACCCACCCACCAGGCTACCAACCCACCCACCCACCAGGCTACCAACCCACCCACCCACTCACCCACCCACCCACTAGGCTACCTATCCACCCAACCACCCATGGGAGCTGCGTGCCGGATGGAGGCTGGGACAGGAGGTCTGCTGCAGGTGAGTAAGTGTTTTTGTTTTATTTATATTAGCAGGTGTATGTTCTGGGCAGGTCTGCCACATGATTGCATGTATTTTCTTCGCAAATCTGCCGACATGATTGCATGTATTTTCTGGGCATATCTGCCGACATGATTGCACGTATTTTCTGGGCAAATCTGCCGACTTGTTTGCACGTATTTTCTGGGCATATCTGCCGACTTGATTGCACGTATTTTCTGAGCATATCTGCCGACTTGATTGCACGTATTTTCTGGGCATATCTGCCGACATGATTGCACGTATTTTCTGGGCATATCTGCCGACATGATTGCACGTATTTTCTGGGCATATATGTGTATTTTCTTGAGAAAACCTGCACAATTATGTGAATTTTCTGGGGAAAGGGTCACCAAAACTTGGGCCCACTGTCTTTGCGTTGCACTTTTCAAGGGAACCTGAGGTGAGAATAATATTGAGGCTGCCATATTTCTCTCCTTTTAAGCAATACCAGTTGCCTGGCTGCCGTGCTGGTCCTCTGCCTCTTATTCTTTCAACCATAGACCCTGAACAAGCATGCAGCAGGTCAGGGGTTTCTGACAATATTGTCAGAACTGAGAAGATTAGCTGCATGCTTGTTGCTGGTGTAATTCAGTTTATTACTGCAGCCAAATAGATCAGCAGGGCCGCCAGGCAACTAGTATTGTTTAAAAGGAAATAAACCCTCACCCCGGGTTCGCTTTAAGTTAGTTAGCTCCGCCCTCATCCGGTCATTGCCACGCCCATTTTTTTTGCCGCGGCGCATAGCGCCGCAGGTTCTATCCACTAAGCGTGCCGCAGGTTGTAGCCACGCCCATATTGGTCATAGGGGGCCCACAATTACAATTTTGCACAGGGGCCCACTGCTGACTGTGTCCGCCACTGAATCCTACCATAGTCAAAGTCTAATGTCCTACCATATTATTATTATGTATTTATATAGCACTGACATCTCCTGCAGCACATTACAGAGTACATAGTCATGTCACTGACTGTACTCAGGGTAGCTCACAATTTAATCCTACCATAGTCATAGTCCAATGTCCTACCATATTATTATTATGTATTTATATAGCACTGACATCTTCTGCAGCACGTTACAGAGTACATAGTCATGTCACTGACTGTCCTCAGAGGAGCTCACAATCTAACCCTACCATAGTCATAGTCTAATGTCCTACCATATTATTATTATTATGTATTTATATAGCACTGACATCTTCTGCAGCACATTACAGAGTACATAGTCATGTCACTGACTGTCCTCAGAGGAGCTCACACTCTAATCCTACCATAGTCATAGTCTAATGTCCTACCATATTATTATTATGTATTTATATAGCACTGACATCTCCTGCAGCACATTACAGAGTACATAGTCATGTCACTGACTGTCCTCAGGGGAGCTCACAATCTAATCCTACCATAGTCATAGTCTAATGTCCTACCATATTATTATTATTATTATGTATTTATATAGCACTGACATCTCCTGCAGCACATTACAGAGCACATAGTCATGTCACTAACTGTCCTCAGAGGAGCTCACACTCTAATTCTACCATAGTCATAGTCTAATGTCCTACCATATTATTATTATGTATTTATATAGCACTGATATCTCCTGCAGCACATTACAGAGCACATAGTCATGTCACTGACTGTCCTCAGAGGAGCTCACACTCTAATCCTACCATAGTCAAAGTCTAATGTCCTACCATATTATTATTATTATTATTATTATTATGTATTTATATAGCACTGACATCTTCTGCAGCACGTTACAGAGTACATAGTCATGTCACTGACTGTCCTCAGAGGAGCTCACAATCTAACCCTACCATAGTCATAGTCTAATGTCCTACCATATTATTATTATGTATTTATATAGCACTGACATCTTCTGCAGCACATTACAGAGTACATAGTCATGTCACTGACTGTCCTCAGAGGAGCTCACAATCTAATCCTGTCATAGTCTAATGTCCTACCATATTATTATTATGTATTTATATAGTATGGACATGTTTCTTTTATCGGGAAACAAGCCTTCTCAGTTCAGGTGGGCTGTTTCACATGAGCCGTATGCAGTAATCACCTGCTCCAGCTACAGTATGTTTCTTTCCTCCCGAAATTCACAAGAAGTTCCCTAAAAAGCCTGCTACTGACTCCGCCCCTGACTCCGCCCCCTGTCCGTCCAAAATTTGGGCTGTCCAGATTTTTTGACCATTTTGTCCAGGAAAAATGAGAAATTGGGTTGGCAACCCTGTTACAGTGTACAGTATTTAATGTGCGTCAAAGGGAAGCAAGCAAATGTTGCCAATGACGTGAACTGCACCATCCATTAAAATTATACTTGTTACACAAGACAATACCACAAGCACAAACCCAAATATAACATTGCCCTAAAGTGGAGGATAAACCACGTATGCCCACTGCTGGTAATGGAATAAAGTACTCAACTTCGATAGTTCTAGACCCCACAACCCAATACACTTCTCTGGTATCATAAGCTAAAGCGTCAGTTACCTGAAAATTTTCCAGATTCATTCCACTGAATGTGATGATAGTTTTTGTCTCCATTGGGATAAAAGCTGGTTCAGGGTCATAGAACTGTGGACAGTTTGCATCCTGAAAAGCAACGTACAATGTTCAGATAAAGGTAAGCAAAAGCTTGCTTATTGACAGAGACAAGGGAAAGAAATAAAGCAGAGAAGTTAGGCTTCGGTCACTATGCAGGAAGCGGGAGGCATTGCAAAAATCCTTGAGCTTTATACCAGAACTCCTGCTCTACTCTATCAGCAAGTGTGACAGGATTCAGTTACATGCACACCATCACAGCAGCCTCAACATGCTACATGTATTATTACAGTGACAGTAGGAATTTCTTTACACATTCACTGCTGGCATATTTGAGTGACGCAACATGCCATTTGGCCTGAGTATGTTCAGTCCATGCAACTGAAACCTTACTGGGATCCCTCAAATCACTGCTTACTGTCCTCTCAACATCAGAGGCATTGTCTTGTTGGGTTTGACTCAAATAAGTAAACAAAGTAAGTAAGAAAGGACACCTAGAAATTGCCTATAGCAGTGTATATGAAATTCTCGCTCCATTATTATAGAAAAAAAATGAAAACAACAAGACCGGATTGGAGATCTTGTTGCTATGACACCTTTTTTTGACAGGAAGTTTCCTTATAAACTGCTTTATAAATAAGTCCTGCATATTGAAGTGGCTGAAAACTAGTACCCGGTCAATAACTACATGTGAACAGTTCCCCTAATAGCTCATGTTATGCTCTTAGGATAGATATCATAACCACAGCTTTGGTCAGATTTACATGTAGTTATTTCTGAAATATTTAGAAGCAGAAAGTGTTGTACCATGTATGCAGCCTGACCAAGTTGTGTTTTAATGAGTTATAATGTTTCCTCATCACACTGAGGGCCCGTTTCCACTACTGCGGCGCAATTTCGACGGGAATGTGGTTGCGTTGCCATTTCTATGCGGAATTGCTCGCGCTGTGTACAACATGATTTTAACCATGTCAATGCCGAAACGCATGCAGATTTGCTCTAGTGGAAACGGGCCGTCTGTGGAATGAGATGTTAAATCAAACAAATTGTCTTATCTTTTGGGCATAAATTAGCTGGCGTGCCTGTGAAATGCTTATTTGTGAAACAAATAAGCATTTAACTTAAAACATGAATGGGTAGAATATGCCTTTTATTACCTTTTGCCTGGGAGTTAGCAGCTAAAGCCAGTATTGTTTCTTGCATGTATTGGTAGTTGCAACAAAGATCAACCAACATGGCTTTGTTTTGTGAGACATATTCCCCAATCACTGATGAGAGATCACATCATCCAATCAATTCCTTGCTTGTCTACATTTACTAACTGCCCACCAGTAAATTAATCCCTCAGAGACAAGAAGAGGTTTAGTCTGTAACCAACAGCATCAGCTTAATGCAGAATGAAAAAAAAATACAAATGTCTCTTAGCAGTTGTATGAAACAGAATATCTGCTTCACAGGGGAAAAAAAGCTGTAATGCAATAGGGTATCTAATAGATAAAGACACAGAAGAGAAAGAGCTAAAAATAGTAACATCAAGCCTTCCCTCCATTCTTCATGTAGGAGAAACCTATTGTGCTGCTTTGCTCAGAAAATCTATCAAGACGCCTCAAGGATCGATTGAAGATTTGCAGAAAATTAAACAAACTGGATTATCAAGATAATCAAATTTATTAAATCTCTACTGCCTTTATAGACTGCAAAGGATACAAACAGCAGAGATATACAAAGATGGCAGCAATGAAACCAAAGGATGCTTTATTCCGACTGAAAAACGATGTAATAAAAAGCAATTTTCCATGTATACAAGGATACCGTAATTAGATTATCAAGTAAAACAGCACAAATGTGAAAGCAGATAAACACTGCTTATTCTACAAAGAAATTCCAAAACAGCCTGGACACATTTCTTGGTTCCCCTTATAAATGATCATAATTAAATGAGTGATTTTTCAAAACTGCTTTTACTTTTAACTGATAACAAAAATGCCTTCACTGCAATCAGTCATAAGGCCTAATTAAATGTATAGTAGCGCTGCTCTGCTGTTTGGTATTATCACGGCTTCTACTGTATATTGAATATAGTCCAGAGAAAAGTACAGGAAAGAATTGCCTATGGAGATCAGATGGAAAGATGCATGCAATTACCATGAAAGTAAACATTATAAGACAATCCCCAAGATCTTTGATGATCATCTGACAAATTATCAGGAAATTGTAGGTCCCCCTGGATGCAGTCACAAGAGTAAAATGGACCCCATAAAATGCAGGCGGCTAGGGAGCATGGTAGACAAAAAGCCAAGGACAACTTCCAAATAAATACAAGTGGAGTCGACCATGATAACCAATAGCACACACCCATAGCACACAGCTAAAGGCAACTATGAATGGCTAGGTACAAACACTAGACTAAGCCACAATTTGAACCACATGAAATAAAAAGCTAAAACCTGTAGTTTGGAGAACGCCCCTTTCAAACCTGAAAAAGCTAGAGCAACTTGCCCAGAACAAGTAGGCCAATCGACCTGTCAGCAGGTGCAGATGTCTCAGTGAGAACTACTGGACTCGCTTCTTTGCAATGTCTGCTTCTAGAGGAAGTGCAAAAATCACCAGGAAAATGTATTTTTTTTATTGGGGGTGGCACATGGGAGATATGTGTAAGGGAGGGGGGACCACTAGACTTCCAGAGAAATGTGTTTAAGGCTCCCTGCACACTGCAAATCCGTTTTCCGATTCCGATTTTCCCTGAATACATTCAACAGAAAAACGGATCAAAAAACGCAGCATACAGTAAAGATTAAAAATCTGAATCTGAATCGGATGTAAAAACAGATTAAAAAGCGGAATCGGAAATGTATGCAGTGTGCAAGAGGCCTAAGAGTGAGAGGGATAGGAAGGACCACTAGACTACACAAACAATGCGATTGTCTGAACATGCTCATAAGCTATGATGAGGGCGACACACAGATAGGTAATTAGGTAAAACCGCTAGACTGCCAGTCTATAAAATATAAGGGGACCACAAATTACCAGGGCAGACTAGAAGATTGGGGGGGGGGGGGTTGCACTAGTCCACCAGAGAGCTCTTTATAAGGGAGGGGGAACCACTAGACTACTATGAAAGTTTATAAGGGAAGTGTTGACCACTAGATGACCGGGGAAATGTTTTTAAAGAGGCACTGAAGCGAAAAATGTTTATAAGCTTATGATTTGTATGTGTAGTACAGCTAAGAAATAAAACATTAGGAGCAGAGACATAAGTCTAATATGGTTTCCAGCACAGGAAAAGTTAAACTCCAGTTATCTATGCAAAAGAGCCATTGAGCTCCATGACTTTTAAAGTAGAAGAGAGCTCTGTCTTCTGAAGCTTGTTATCTCAACTGTCAGTCACTATATTTTCTTTTTCTCTCCAGAGGAGAGGTCAAAAGTTCACTGGCCTGCTATGTAAAATAATTTAGAATGCTGAGTAGTGTTGAAAACTGCAAATATTAGAGAATGATTTAAGGTTATAAAAAACACTATATAACACTATTTTCTTTGCTACTAATGTTCTAGTAATTATTAGTACTACACATACAATTCATTATATATTAATACATTTCGCTTCAGTGTCTCTTTAAGGGAGATGGGGGACAACCATGGCCATGGGAATCTATATACTGTAATGGAGAGGGACCATTAAAATGCCAGAGAACTCTTCAAGGATGGAGGAGGACCACTAGACCACCAGGGAAATGTATGTAAAGTGGAAGGGGGAAACCCAGAGAGATCTATTTGAGGGAGGGTGAGCACTAGACTACCACATTGTGGGGACACAGCTCAGTGGCCAGCATAAGCATTGTACAGTAAAGGGGCACACAAAATGGCACTCTAAGGGGGAGTTAATAGGGGGTCTTTGAACAGGTAGATGCTTTTAAGTCATCAACTAAAAGGGATACTTGTGAAATGAGGACATATAATAGGGATGCCATTACAGTGGGGTTGCAATGGGAATTATTACAATTAAAATACTGTTTAGCCATGCCCACTTTTAAAACTACTCCCCCAATATACTACAATACGATTACCAATTATCCTCCCTATTAACCACCTCTTCCTTATTTTTTCCAGCAGAAAAAGACGAACCTGATTGGGTTCATGCAACTGCGCAGGCACACGGGCCATTCGGCACAGCTTTTTATAGAGAAATCTGAGTGGGTGCGCACCAGTGTGCATGTGTGAGCTGTCGTCAAGCTTTCTTTCAGGGGTCCCAGCACTGGAACTGGCCTGTGGAAGAGTATGGAGGAAGCTCCAGAGGCTTCCCCCTCTCTAAGGGGAGTACCTAGTAGAGTAGAGGTGACCACACTTTTTCAGCTTGTGAGCTACTTTAAAAATTAGCACGTCAAAATGAGCTACTTATGCACCATTTTAGGAGCACACTTGTATATACAGAATGGAAAATGTAGTGTGGTCGGGATCTACCATAAAGTCCTTCACAATCTACTGGTAAATCACTATCTACCAAATGGGCACCCCTGCGATACTGGCATCTTTTTTTTCACCTTCAAGTACAATTTAAGTCACTTTCATATTCCTTAACTGTATATCTTGAGGAAAATATAAAAAAATTGCAATGCACAAAAATTTTATTTATTGCTCATAAGCAATGTGTATTGTTATTTTGCATGACCTAGCTGTCTGGGGTTTCAGATGTCAACTGCTTAAAGTGAATCAGGATATTCCTCCAGCCCCATCGGCCTGGATCGCTCCCACGCTGCCATCTTCCTCTGATGTCTGCAGCTACAAAAACCGGGTCTCCGCACTGTCATCAGTCGGAGCCAGTCTAGCGTAAGAGAAGTGCGCTGTTTGCGTATCTATCGAGCAGCCACTGGAGAGATGCACAGAGAGCGCACTTCTCCTGTGTAGGCTGGCTCCGATGACGTCAGCGACGGGTCCGGTGCTCGTAGCTGCAGACATCGGAGGACAGCAGCTTTGGGGCGATCAGGAGGATGGGGTTGGCTTTTCCTCTGAGCACAGAGCTGACCCACTCCCACCACAACCCCAGGTTCCCCATGCAGGACAAGAGGTAAGAAATGGGCAAGGTCAAGTGATTGTTCTGTGCTTACTGGCAGCTTTACATTTTGCATACAGATCCTTGCATCCTGTAACTCACTGTTCCAAAAGGAATTTCTATGTAGTGCTGCATCAAAAAAATGAAACTAAAACCATTGATCCATTCAGTCACTTTATTTTTGTTCTTAGAACTAGTATGGATAGCCTATTGCAACGGATGGAAAAATGTAGATGTAGATTCTCCTACAATTTTTCAAAGTAACTGTGTTGAAAACTATTAACAGACTCTCTACTAGCAATGATTGTAGCGAGTCTCTCTTTTATTAATAAATATGTACCTTTTTATAGGGGCATGGGAGTGTGGAGTGTATATGTAAATCCTTCTGTATGACAGACATTTTGAAAGGAGATGTCATGGGGATTTTAATAGGCCAAGAGCCAGACCACAGATATGGAAACAAGAACAAATGATTCATCTATGCATGAAAACACAAATGACAGCAGCAGGTGCTTTGGTCTGATGAGCACATATTTGAAATATTTGGCTGTATTAAAAGGCAGTTCATTCACTGAAGGCACGCAGAGTAGTGCATGGATAAGTATCTGCAGGCAAAAGTAAAGCATGATTTAACTACATTATTACACATTGAGTAAAGGTACATTATAGAAATTCCACTCAATCTGCCTAGCCCACCAAGATAGAACTTGATTATGTGAGTGACACTAAGGTCCCAAAGCTGTACAGACCCATCTCGGGAGGGAACAGCTGAGCCAGGAGGTACGACAGTGCTGAGAATGGCGAAGCGGATTCTACAGGTGGGGTAAGGAGGGGAACTAAGAACTTTTGTCACTTAAAGCAGACTATAACCCTGCATTTCAACTTTGCTCTAAAACATTATTTACAGCATATTATATGCAACCAGCAATTTTTTTTTACTAGACCAGCATTGGAAGGGTTACACACACAGCTTTAAAGTTCCTGGAGAGAACTGCTGCTGCATCCGAAGTTTAGATAGATACATTTAAGCAAAACAAAATGTAACAACTGTGGAATGTGACTCACTCTCTCTGACTATGCAGGAGCTGGAGGACAGCCAAAGAGTGTGTAACATTCCTCACTTGCTACATTTTGTTTACTTAAATGTATCTATCTAAACTTCGGCTGCGGGGAGCAGATCTCTAGACGAACTTTAAAGCTCTGTGTGTAACCCTTGCAATGCTGGTCTAGTAAAAAAAAATGCTGGTTGCATATAATATGCTGTAAATAATGTTTTAGAGCAAAGTTGAAATGCAGGGTTATATTACGCTTTAAAGATCTGGCATGCTGGATCATTAAGCGACCTCAGCAGACCTGAAAGTGTTCCTAGGAGAAATTATGATATTGTAGAGTCAACGAATGGTCATAGAAACCAAAACACAAATCAATATTATGTGTATTTTGTAGATTAATGGATAAATAAAACCAATTACTTATTTTGAAGGCATCATCACAGTGCCTAAAACATATATTGGTAAGTAGCATACACAGAATTAAAGTTCATCGTACCATCAAAATCACATAGGAAATTATATCTGGTCTCTCTCAACTCCACCTCTCTTTATGGAGGCCATACTCCATTTCAGCAGACTCAAATAACTAATGTAATCTGTTAGTCATCTGCCACTGCCAATTGATAAACTTCCAATCAATTCAGGACAGTTTGCTAAGAGTATTAATGGGGGTGGTAGTAGATTTTCATTGAGCTTACATGCAGGTAGGTTGGCTGATGACAAAGCTTTTACTCTGCACTGAGCTACACGGAACTGACAGAGCAGTGCAATGACTGATTTTCATACAGCTGTTTACATTGTGGTGCATCCAGAGTTTCTCCCAAATGATTTCTACAGGGAAATAAGTGATTTATTATTGGCAGTGATGTAGCAATAGGGGATGCAGTGGTTGAAACTACACTAGGGCCTATGGACCTCAGGGGCCCACATGGGGCTTGCCTCTCGTTTCTATATTAGCCCTTTATTAACGCTATAGTGGTAATGATCACCTGTAAATGTGCTTTGAATCTCTTTAGACCCATCAGAAAAAAAGTTGTGCTTTGATTTGTGGGTTTGGTATCATGTAATTATAACATATACAGTGTTGGTGAGGGTCCAGTGTGACATTCGCACTGCGGTCCATGGCTCTGTAGCTATGCCACTGATTACTGGACCCAAAGTTCACTTGGAAACTTTTGGTCCCAGAACCATCTGTCATGCTGCCTCTACGTTTTGGAACTCCTTAACTCAGCAGATCAGGACAGCTCCATCCCTGGACGTGTTTAAATCCAGACTGAAAACACACATGTTCACTTTGGCAGAAATATAACTTTTGTTGTGTGAATACTTCATCCTACTACCAATTACTGAATCTGAGAGAGCCTAAGCGCTTTAAGTCCTATAGGAGAAAAGCGCTACAGAAATGTTATTGTATTATATTGTATTGCTCCTGACCCATGTATAAGTAACTCAAATCAATGAATGTCTTACTTGGCTAACTAGAACTGGATCATCACTTGAGTCAACACACTTGTGCTTGCTTATATCCCATCGGCACTTCCACTGAGTAGTCACACAGGAGGTACACCTGGAAACCAACAGAAACTTGACATAAGTCACCAATGTATGACGACACAGAGTCACTTTCAGGCTGGAAAAAGCAGAATTACTTACGGCAAGTTTGCAGAGAGGTACATCGATGCCCCACAGTCGTAGAACTGATAGGAATAATTGGCAAAAGGCACAGTACCATTCTTTGTAAAGAAAAGTTGGATAGGAACATCCACATAATCTGCCAGGAAAAAAAGCAATAGAAGGAATGTAAATCAGCTCTTATTTGTATATTGTGAATTATTTTTCTTTTCACACTTTAAAGGGATTTACTAAAGAAAAGGTAACAAAACAACAGGAACAATACCTTTAATAAAAAACAGACTCTCTGTACATGACTGGCCAGAACACTATCTGCATGGTTTTATGTTGGTGGGGGTTTCTCCAGGCACTCCTGTTTTTTTCCCCCACACCTGAAAAAATATTGTTGGTTGACCTTACTATCTCAAAATTGGCCTTAATCATCATACACACGCATGAGTACTGTCATCTGCAGGGTCCCTCTGTCAACAGTTCGGGGCAGGGTTGTGTACAGATGCACCGCTAGCCTGGAGGCTAAATGTATTAAAGATAGAGGATTAGCAGGGCAGCCAGGCATTTTTAAATGCTTTTAATTGGTTGGTTTGCACGTGGGTTTAGTTCCCTAATAAAGCTGATTTTGTATTTTCATATACCTATAAGTGACTGTAATTTTCTCTATAATTAGTTTGGATATTTTTCTCAAAGGAGTCACTCCCTCAATATGTGAGGTGTGGGTGGTTTAAACTTTGGGTTGGTGGTTGAATCAGACATTTTTGAAATTTTGCTACAGACGCACCGCTAGCCTAGAGGCTAAATGTATTAGAGATAGAGGATCAAGCAGGGCAGCCAGGCAACTGGTATTGTTAAAATGAAAATAAATATGGCAGCTTCCATATCCCTCTCACTTCAGGTGTGCTTTAATGAGAAAACTGTTGCCCCATCTGAGAGGTTTGCTCAGATATAGGCCAGCATAAGAGGTGTCTTTATTTGCTTCCACCTCTATAGCATAAACAGAATAGTCATATGCAGTTGTAGCACTGGGTCTTCGGTTTGAATCCCAGCCAGGTAAACATCTGCAAGGAATTTGTATGTTCTCCCCGTGTCTGTGTGTGTTTCCCACAGGCACTCTGGTTTCCTCCCACATCCCAAAAACATACAGATAAGTTAATTGGCTTCCCCCTAAATTGGTCCTAGAGTATGATCCATGCACTACATGATACATACATAGACATATTACTATGGTAGAGACTAGATTGTGAGCTCCTCTAGGGGACAGTTAGTGGCAAGCCAATATACTCTGTACAGCGCTGCGTAATATGTCTGCGCTATATAAATAATTAAAATAAATAAATAGCAATGTATCTGTTGCTATAGTGGAGGGAGGAGAGACGACAGCGGCTTCCAGCAGTTGGTATGTGGAGGGGGTCTGCGTGACTAAAGTTTCAGTATCTTTAGGAGATATCTGGGGGCGCCTGTACATGTACTAGATTCTCAGCCATGATGGTCCTTAACACCCACCTCAGCTGAGTTTACAGTGCATATACCTAGCTTAGATGAAGGTGGGGACGTTACAATGTGGACCAACACAGGTGCTGTCAGTGATATGGATTGCTCACTGCACTTTGAAAGGGTTATATTAAAGCACAATATTTGATGTTCACAACTTTTCCCTATTACGGACTTCTTTAGTAAATCCCCAGAAAATGAAGTTTCATAACCTCTGCAGTATGTGCAGTGACATGATTAATTACCTTTGCCAGGCTTATTGGGTGGAATAGTGCCGGGATGTGGGCAAGATATACTTCCATCTTCTTCCAGTGTAGCATACTGGACGTTTCCTCCAAATTTACACATTAGCTTGTCCTCTTCTTTAAGTGTTATTGATGGCACAATTTTCAACATAACCTGTGTGGACACAATTGATTAGTACCCATTCAGCTGATGACACATCTAATCTATTAAGTGCAACTGGATATGACTCCTTTATGCTACAGAGGTGGAAGCAAATAAAGACACCTCTCAGATGGAGCAACAGTTTTCTCATTAAAGGGAACCTTAAAGGGAAACTGAAGCGAGTAAAATGATTTAAAATAAACACATGATGTAGCTACACATGAATATTGCATACTAACCTCACTGCCAGTTCCTCTCAGAAACTCACCATTTTCTTCTTACAGGGATCCCTTCCAGTTCTGACAGATTTTGTCAGAACTGAATATAGCAGTTGCTGTCTGTTATATATTAGCAGCTGTCAGTTACAACTGAATGTGCAATTATTGTCCATGTTTCCCTATGGCTCAAGTGGGTGATATTACAGTTTAACAGTGTGCTGACCAGGAAGCGGTTATGGGATAATGGCCATTTTTAAAATGGAGGACAGAGAAATCCATTGATCACAGTGGACAAACAGGACGCAGGAGAGGAGATAGAGATCGAGGAGTAGACTACTCAGGAGGTAGGTATGACCTGTGTATGGTTATTTTTACTTTTTATTTTCAGATCAGGTTCTCTTTAAGTGAGAGGAATATGGAGGCTGCAATATTTACCGGTATTTCCATTTTAACAATACCAGTTGCCTGGCTGCCCTGCTGATCCTCTATCTCTAATACATTTAGCTACAGACCCTGAACAAGCATGCAATATCAGGTGCTCTGACTTAAAGGGATACTTAAGTAAAAAAAAAAAATGATGATTTTTACTCACCTGGTGCATCCCTCAGCCCCCTGAAGCTGTATGGTGCCCTTGCAGCCTCGCTCCAATCCTCCTGTCCCCACCGGCGGCTACTTCGGGTTCGGCGACAGCCGCCGACAGGCTGGGAATGCGAGTGATTCTCCACGTTCCCAGCCGCTATATCACCCTCTATGCTGCTATAGCATATAACATATACGCTATAGCAGCATAGAGGGTGATATAGCGGCTGGGAACGCGGAGAATCACTCGCATTCCCAGCCTGTCGGCGGCTGTCGCCGAACCCGGGAGTAGCCGCCGGCGGGGACAGGAGGATCGGAGCGAGGCTGCGAGGGCACCATACAGCTTCAGGGGGCTGAGGGATGCACCAGGTGAGTAAAAATCTTTTTTTTTTTTTTACGTAAGTATCCCTTTAAAGAGGAACTCCAGTGAAAATAATGTAAAAAAAAAGTGCTTCATTTTTACAATAATTATGTATAAATGATTTAGTCAGTGTTTGCCCATTGAAAAATCTTTCCTCTCCCCGATTTACATTCGGACATTTATTACATGGTGCCATTTTTACTGTTGGCACGTGATGTAGCTGCTTTGTGTTTTTTTGGCAGTTGGAAACCGCTGTAAACCGCTACTTCCCACAATGCAACAGGGTTCACAGACAGGAAACTACCAAGAGTACGTACTCAGAATTTCTTTGTGGGAGGGGTTTCACCACAATATAATAATTATTGATTTATCAGCCATACAGCGCCCCCTGATGGTCTGTTTGTGAAAAGGAATAGATTTCTCATGTGAAAGGGGGTATCAGCTACTGATTGGGATAAAGTTCAATTCTTGGTCAGAGTTTCTCTTGAAGTCTGACTGGATTAGCCAAATGCTTGTTTTTAGGTGTGTGATTAATTCATAAAGATCAGCAGGGCTGCCAGGCAACTGGTATACTTTAAAAGGAAATAAATATGGCAGCCATATGAGTCTCGCTTCAGGTTCCCTTAAAACTACATCTATCCATAGATCAAAACTTTAAAGCACACCTGAAGTGAGAGGGGTATGGAGGCTGCCATATTTATTTCCTTTTAAACAATACCAGTTGCCTGGCTGTCCTGCTGATCTTTCTGGTTAGAAGGGTTTAAATCACACACCTGAAACAAACTGATTACTAGAGATGATCTCCTGGAATCGGAACATTTCCGATTTTCACATCAACAGTTCTGTGTAAGAATGCAAATCTAGGAAATTACTCGGTGTACCGTGTTCCATTCTCACATTGAAGTCAATGGAGATGACTTTCACAGTTAATCGTAAAGGCCCCATATGTGCTATGGTCATCAAATTTGCCACGTCTGTTACAGAGGTAATGTTTTTCTAATTCCATAGAAAGAAACTCAGTGAAATGACACTTTGCTGCAGTACACTAATATATACAGCGTTTCGATTACAGCATTTTATATATAACAAGTAAATGGACAACGTGGGTTCCCCACCAAGCCTCTTTTACCCTGTCCCCATGTATGGTGGGTATAGCTAGAATTTGGAGCCCGGATCGTGTGGGGCTTCGCAAACCTGAACTATACAAGCCTGCATGGTCCTAACCTCCTAAACTATACAAGCCTGCAATGAAAAAAAGCCTTTGGAACTCAGTGCGACAAATTCTATATTTATTGGCAGAACTCAGAATTCCTATGCATACATGCTCAGCACAACCTAATCCCCCAGGCAACATTGCAAAGCCGAGGCTGTGCAGATACGTCACTCGTTTGCAAGAGTGCAAGGTGTTCAGTTCTATTTGGGAAGAACAATGCTCTCGGCCGAAGTGTTCCGCCAGGCAAATTGCTGGCCAAGAGGGGTCATCGGAAGCATCCCAACATAAAGCAATGTTACAGCGGTTACCTAATAAAATGAAAAAGGTTTGACCATACAGTCTCTACAACTGGATGAAAACTGGCCTAGTATATAAGAGGCAAGTTTTGAATGACCTCATTTAATTCCTGTAATGTGGCTGCTTGGTAGTGGTCAGTCACATCAGCCACTGTATTCACATACATCCCTCCCCATACTGTGCTTCAGTAGACCTCGCAAACTGCAAATGCTACAAGAGCACGACTTCAATGTCTCCTATACAGCTTGTATAATGTATGCTTACTGCGCACACTTGATTGTAAAGCCTGTCATGGCCATGAAATGCTCCAGCTGCCTGGTTTGTTGTAGCTCGCTGTTCAGACATGTTCAGTCTGTCCCGCAGGAGTCACAGCAGTCATTGCAAGATTCACAAGACGGCGCTCAGAAGGAAGGCAGAGCCAAGGGCCAGGCACAGGGCAGGCTGCGTCACTTCAGAGGCACAGCGGATTCAGAAAACAAAGGTGTGCAGAACAAACATTCTTAGAGCCTCAGGTCAGGGTGAATTTAATTTTCTTTTTTTTTTTTCATAGATTACTTCCACTGAAAAAAGTCTGCATTTTGAACTTGGAAGCCTGAAGAACACTTCCTCTAAAGGTGCCCATTAACAGTACAATTGCACAGCCAGATTAAATCTAACCAATTCAATCTGATTAACGAATCTGATCTGTGATTGATCCAAACGATCCAATCAGATTGGTAAATGGTAATTCGGCCGTTAATGGGCATTACCGGTCTTTTCCAATCAATTAATGCGCCAATCGGAAACAATATATCGGATGTGAAATTGTACAGGTAAAGGGCACCTTTACTTTGTATGTCACATGGTCACACCAGACTGACCCACTCAGCAGCCATATGGGAGAGAAAGCAAGTTGAACTGTTGTTCCAAGCATATATACTGTATTTACTCGAATATTAGTCTAAAAATGTAGGTCTGATTCACTTCATAAAAGTATAGGGGTCGACTTATACACGATTCATGGGCAACACGGAGCACTCTGAGTAATGTGTGTACTAATAGTGACATTCCCATTTTCAGCAATTTACCCTGCAGTAAGTGATACTTTGAGGAAAGGAAATACAGAGAAAACACAGGTCTGAAAGTCTTAGCTACAACAATTAACAAGGAAAGGGGCAGGGGAGAAATACTGGGCTGCATTAAAGTGAGTGAATAAATTGCAGCACTTGGGGAGCCTGGATGAGGTATTGGCTGCATTTAAGGAACAGGTGGGGTTAATGACTGAAATACTGTAAGCAGTGCAGTCATTAACCCCTCCTGAGCCCCAAGTGCAGCCATTAACTTTGCTGGGTAGACTTATACTTGAGTCAATAAAAACATTCCAGCTTAAGAGGGTTGAATATTGGACTCGACTTATACACGAGGTCGACTTGTATTCGAGTATCCATAAAGCGTATTATGCTCAGCATTAAGCATCTACACATTGACTATATTCTCCAAGTCTGATTGCCATTTAAACATCCCTTGTATAGGTAAGTATAGGTTCTCATTTTATTTGTCAGTAGGGTGGCCTAAACAGGTAGCTGTGCCCCCCCCCCAAGCTGGAGCTTTGTCATTTCAGATCGTGAAGCTGTATAATACCTTACAGGTATGTTTAGTATTAAAGGCACTACTAACTAAAGAGGAAGCCGGAACTGGGGCTTTAATTACCAACTAGAAAGTCTAATCAGAGGAAACCTGCTCCTGTGTTATAAGCGGCAAACCTTGCTGTTATTTTCCCCTAAGAACATTATGCTTTTATTTACAGGTAAACAGAGGGGTAAAAACAATCTCAAGGACATATAAACAGGAATCTACTTACAAACATTATTTGCATTGCACGCTGAGAACAAAAACATTTTATACAAATCACAAAACCACTATTAGCCAGTTACTTAATTTTGATAAAGAAAAGGCACCCATGTAATTTTTTTTTATCGTCACACATTACTGTATACTCACATTACCAGATTCTTTGACACTCATATTCATTGGAATGGCACTTTCAACCTTCATGCAGACATTAGCAGGACTCCATAGCCAGTGATTTGGATCATCCGCCCGCTTACAGTCAGCCTTTCTTGAGCAGCTACAGACAGGAGCACAGCAGGTACAAAGAATGGTGAGGAGTGGATTCACTGATCATTTAATGGCAGCATTTCTTTACTAAAATACCTCCAAGTATAGTTTTAGGATTGCTTCAGTAAGAGTGTTGATCCAGCTATTCATATTATAGTGTATGAAAAGACTGCATTATTGGCCCCATCCCACAAAAAAAGTGTATATCAGTCAAATAAAAGAAATGCCAAACTCTTTTTACAAAAAAAGGTAATAGGACTTGCTCACAGCTCTTCAAAGCATTTTAAAGCTGCTGCTAAGGGATTGTTCTCATGGTGATGGTATCATACAGCCCATCACACCACAGTGCACCATCAGTAGATTATAAATCATCTAGAATAGACTAGCATTGCTTCTTGAATAAAACCTTTGATTATTTCAGTGGCTAAATATTTACAAACTTTCATCTCATTGCCCACCTCAAAATCACAACTCTCCTAGATAAAAACCTATTGCTCCGCCTCTTCTTTCTGCCCCATAGCTTTGCACTGTAAGCTCTCAAGGGCAGGGCTTTCTCCCTTTGTGGGAATATATCAATTATGTTTTCTACTACATCTGTATTATCTCCTAATGTCTATTTTTATATATACAGTAGAGTCACATTTATCCGGCAAAGGCGTGGATAGCCTGACGCCAGATGTGTGTGTTTGCTGGTTGCTTAAGAAACACTAACCTCCCTGTATATGGAAGGCAGAGTGGGGCGCAGCGGAAACAACTTACAAATCCTCTGGACACCGGTACTCTTCACTCTCGCAACTGCCTGCTGCTTTACTGCGTCCTCTGTGTACAGCTTCCAATGTGTGCATGTGACCCGAGGCTGGTCAGGTGACATGCCGGGAGCAGCACATGGTCACAGCACAGCAGCTTGAAGCTGACAGGTGCATGGAGGATTATTTGTTGCTTCCGCTGCGCCCCACTCTGCAAAGCTAGAAAGTAATTCCCCCATTCTCCCCCCCAGGCATGCCGGATGCCTGAGTACAGGATAACCGGGACTCTACTGTACCAATGGCTGTATTTTCATATGTACTGTCATATATACACCAGTATCTGTATTTTTATTGTGTGGCCGTGTTGGTTTCTTACTCTGTACAGCACTATGCAAGATGACGACTCCATATAAATCAAACAAAAAATAAGAATGCATGACGTAATTTGGAAAGAGACAACATTGCTTGTGTAATTGCTGTTCCTAAACTGGGGCCTTTTAAGCAGAACTCTAAGCACTGAGAAAACAAGATCACATTCTCAGGGAGTCTGCCTTTAGTTCCAAGTCTTCCTCTTCATTGATGTGAGAAAGAGAGAAGACTGGCACCTGTATGAATAAAAGACTGCACTTTCTCTGTGAACACAGAGGTGGCTGGAGTCTAAAGCACGTCGCAACCTTTCCTTGGTCCACCATTGGTGCTAGCCACACACTGGTTTGCTCTGTGAACACAGAGGGTCAGCCAGTCGTGCTCGCAAGATTCATTGGAAGTATTGTAAAGAGCAGGCTCTGGGCACTGAATAAGCTGAAATACGCCATTTATTCACTGCACAGGCTAGAGTGTAGAGTGAAAGTAGGTGAATAGTAGCCGTGCCTGTCAGCTGTCACTCAGACAACACTTCAGAGGCAAAGAACAAGCCTATTCTGTGAATAATTGGCATATTTCAGTACCAGTAGCTTGCTCTTTACGATATTACTCTTAATTGATTGGGACTCAGTTGTTGATATGCAGGCTGGCAGCTTAAAGTTGGCCGTTGTGTCAAACATTTTCAGGCACCTGAAATATGCATAATGGCAGCCACCTTGCCTGACACAATGACTACTAATTATCAGAGAGGTGTTCCAGAAGCTTTATGGCAGACAGCCCTGAAACAACTGTTCCAGGGTTATAAGGAAGTGTGGTTTAAATTAATGAAGAGGTAAACTGGGAACTAGATGAGTGCTCACTGCAAGAGTCAATATTTTCTCTCCACATTTAGACCAAGGATGAGCTTTATTACTTTTTCAGTCAATCACTCAGCAGTAACATTGTGTTCAGAGCTTGTTAAGGTGCCCATACATTAGAACAAGTATGGCCAGATTCGACCAAGAGATGCTGGGGGCAGCAGCGGGGCGGACAGCTGCGGCTCAGCCGATTCCCTGATGATTTCATGCTGAAATCGGACGGGAATCGGCCTGTAGTGTATGGGCAGATTCGATCTGCCCATACACAACAGGTCGATTCCTGTCTGATTTCAGCATAAAATCATCAGGGAATCGGCTGAGCCGCCGCTGCCCGCCCCTCCGCTGCCCCCAAAATGTATAAATGTATGTAATGTAGTGCATTTATACATTACCTGTCTTGTAGCAGCTTCCGCCCGGTGTCCGTCTATAGCGTCTGACGTCAGCCGCTATGCGCCTTCGTGATGTCAGAGCGACGCCGGCGTGTATGTGGAACTCGGAGATGGACGGAAACCGCGTGGAGGCTGACACCGGACAGGTAATGTATAAATGCACTGCATACATTCATACATTGCGGCGGCAGCGGCGGGGGTTTCGTCTCGTCGCTCGTTCACAAATCGGCCGCCGTACCACCGTGCACCCGACCGACCAACGAACCTCAGTCCGAAATTTTCCAACATGCGTGATCGACTGTGCGGCCAACTTCTGTCCCGCAATTGGTCGCTTTGTCGGTCTGGCATGCATTTGGCAGCACCAATTTTCATCCAATTCGATTATAATAATTGAATTGGATGGTCGATTGGTTGGTTGGTCGTCTAGTGTATGGCCCCCTTAAGATTTACAACAATGGGCATGATTCACAAAGCTTTTTCACCTGTTTTATTTATGTACATTTGCATAATTAAAACAGTCTAGGATAGTCAGACTATCTAAAAAAGATAGTCTATGTACACACTTTATCTATGTACATTTATAAGCTCCCAAAGAGCAAAAATATAATATAAAAGAAAAGTAATATTGAAATGAAGTTAATCAGGAACAACTTACTTTGAGTGTTTATTTTGCTTGTAAATGTGCAGAAAGGTTATTTTTATCACTTAGGGGATACATAAGTCATTTCTGAGAAATGTTGTGAATAGAGCCCAATAGAGAGAGGTGAGAAAGAAGGAAGTAGGAAGCATATCCACCATCATTCCATCTTTGTCTGCCAGTTGCTATCTTTTCAGCTCGCTGCACATCAACGGTTTGATGATGTCTGCCCTGGATCACAGATTCATTTCGAGCAACTTCAATCTAGGGTTAGACTAGTTACTATCATTTAATGATTCTAACCATGTTCACATACCTTCCTTCTATGACACACCAGCCACAATAGGGATCACTGGCTTGAATACATTCATTGCAGTCTGAATATCGATTACAGTCCTGAACAGGGACACGGTACACCTGTACAAACACACAGAGATTAATGACAGCAATTAAATGAAAAAAAGGGGTGGACATATCTATGTACAATTCACAAGCCAGTCATTCTTAAGGTGGCCATACACTCGTAAGATTAGCAGCAGATAGATCATCAGTAGATTTTTTGATCTATCTAAAGTGTTTAGGAACATTTTTTACTAGGAACAGATTTCCAATCGGTCTATCAATATCGATCGACCAAAAATCTGATGAGTGTATGGGCCTATTTATCAAAGGGCACTGTACAACTGTAGAAAGACACAATCACCTACAACTGCCTTTGCACACTCTTGGCATTCTCTTGATGAGCTTTAAGAGGTAGTCACCTGAAATGGTTTTCACTTCACAGGTGTGCCCCGTCAGGTTTAACCACTTGCCGACCGCGCACTCATACCGCGCGTCGGCAAAGTGGCAGCTGCAGGACCAGCGACGCAGTACTGCGTCGCCAGCTGCAGGCTGATTAATTAGGAAGCAGCCGCTCGCGCGAGCGGCTGCTTCCTGTCAAATCACGGCAGGGGGCTCCGTGAATAGCCTGCGGGCCGCTGATGGCGGCTCGCAGGCTAAATGTAAACACAAGCGGAAATAATCCGCTTTGTTTACATTGTACGGCGCTGCTGCGCAGCAGCGCCGTAAGGCAGATCGGCGATCCCCGGCCAATCAGCGGCCGGGGATCGCCTCCATGTGACAGGGGACGTCCTGTCACTGGCTGCACAGGACGGATAGCGTCCTGTGCAGCCCGGATCACCGGGAGGGAGAGGTAGGAGAGGGAGGGGGAGAATGTCGCCGCGGAGGGGGGCTTTGAGGTGCCCCCCCCGCAACTAGCCTGCACGCAGGAGCGATCAGACCCCCCCTGCACATCATCCCCATAGGGGGGAAAAAAGGGGGGCGATCTGATCGCTCTGCGTGCCCTCTGATCTGTGCTGGGGGCTGCAGAGCCCACCCAGCACAGATCACAACAAACAGCGCTGGTCCTTAAGGGGGGGGTAAAGGGTGGGTCCTCAAGTGGTTAATAAGTGGTATTTCTTGCCTTATAAATGGGGTTGTGACCATCAGTTGCGTTGCGGAGAAGTCAGGTGGATACACAGCTGATAGTCCTACTGAATAGACTGTTAGAATTTGTATTATGGCAAGGAAAAAGCAGCTAAGTAAAGAAAAACAAGTGGCCATCATTACTTTAAGAAATTAAGGTCAGTCAGTGTGAAAAATTGGAAAAACTTTGAAAGTGTCCCCAAATGCAGTCTCAAAAACCATCAAACGCTACAAAGAAACTGTCTCACATGTGGACCGCCCCAGGAAAGGAAGACCAAGAGTCACCTCTGCTGCGGAGGATAAGTTAATTCGAGTCACAAGCCTCAGAAATCGCAGGTTAACAGCTCAGATTAGAGACCAGGTCAATGCCACACAGAGTTCTAGCAGCAGACACATCTCTAGAACAACTGTTAAGAGGAGACTGTGTGAATCAGGCCTTCATGGTAGAATATCTGCTAGGAAACCACTGCTAAGGACAGGCAACAAGCAGAAGAGACTTGTTTGGGCTAAAGAACACAAGGAATGGACATTAGACCAGTGGAAATCTGTGCTTTATTCTGATGAGTCCAAATTGCAGATCTTTGGTTGCAACCACTGTGTCTTTGTGCGACGCAGAAAAGGTGAACGGATGGACTCTACATGCCTGGTTCCCACCGTGAAGCATGGAGGAGGTGGTGTGATGGTGTGGGGGTGCTTTGCTGGTGACACGGTTGGGGATTTATTCAAAATTGAAGGCATACTGAACCAGCATTGCTACCACATCATCTTGCAGCCTCATGCTATTCCATCCGGTTTGCGTTTAGTTGGACCATCATTTATTTTTCAACAGGACAATGACCCCAAACACACCTCCAGGCTGTGTAAGGGCTATTTGACCAGGAAGGAGAGTGATGGGGTGCTGCGCCAGATGACCTGGCCTCACAGTCACCAGACCTGAACCCAATCGAGATGGTTTGGGGTGAGCTGGACCGCAGAGTGAAGGCAAAAGGGTCCACAAGTGCTAAGCCTCTCTGGGAACTCCTTCAAGACTGTTGGAAGACCATTTCAGGTGACTACCTCTTGAAGCTCATCAGTATAACTAAAGAAGTACCGGTACTTTTACTTAGGGCCTGAGCCCACTAACGCAGTTGTGTCCGCTTCTCTGCATCTGTAACATTGATGTGCAATTGAAAAGCAGACACAACTGCATCAGTAAGGGCTACCGTAGCTATTCTAAATCTTTCTGTTAAAGTGGACTAAAAGTCAAGAAACAAAAAAGAAGAATTTTATTTTCTGACATAATTGCAAAGTGATGTAATTCTTAATGTAGCCAGACCACCATATTCTGTAAGCCCCCAGTCTGAAACTGAACAATCTTCCTCTTTCAGACACCGGGCCACTGATAATGCAAATACCCACGTCAGGCTTGTAAGACCTTATGTGGTTAATATATGCCGCTATAGTAGCATTAACAGAACTACCATTACTATAATGGACATTCTGCAAGGTTACTACATTTCAGGGTCAGCTGGATGGCAAACTGTTAAGGCTCTTGGCTTGGATGCTCTTTGAGCTCTTTTTTCAAATCCTGCCTCAAGCCAGTACGTAAACCAGTAAGGAGTCTTTGGGCAATGCTCCCTAATGATCCCAGTTCCCTGTGGAGTGCATCTGAAGTGGCTGCAGCTCTGGCGCTTTGAGTCCCAGAGGAGAAAAGTTCTGTGTGTTTACATTTGCTAGTGTTGAAGGAGAAAAAAAGCATTTGTGGACTCCATTCAGAATAAAAAGATTTCCAATTTATATGGCAGACTTCAACAGGAAGAGATAGAGATAGTGTTGCTATGATATTTCCCCTATGAAAACTACACAAACACAAAAAATCATTAAACTGATCTCATGCTGCATTTATGACAAGTTTGCACACAGCGGGTTGTATCTGAGCCATAGTCTCCAGCAGGCTACAAGTGCTGGTTTTGCTGGCCAAATATGCCTACAAACAGTCCTTTGATTTAGCTGCAGTGATGCATTATTTAATGAGAGTCATTGACAAGTTTTCAAGCACTCAATGGGAGATAGGTCAAGACCAATACTTTATTTAAACCTTAAGGTACATTTTAAAAACTGAAATAAATTAAAGGCAGGTCAGATGTAAGGTTAATGCATAAGTTTAAACACCAGGATGTTTAAATGGTAGTTCGTGCATTGCCATGTTGAGAACTCTTTAAGGAAGTTTATGTGTGACCCCTTCCACTACACCTGCTGCTAGCACAGCCTTGTAACTGAACATGCTCAGATCATTAGGAGAGTAAGGTATCTGCAGACTTTCATTTAAAGAAAAATATAGCTTTGGTGAGGACTTACATGACCAAAGAGTTATAGAAACTCCAAATAAAGATATCACATACCTTCTTTTTCGTCATGACATAAAGATGTTCTTGGCTGCCATCGAAAACCATTCCATTTTTTACTGTACTTGTGGTGTCAAACTGCACTGTCCTGTATTCTGTTGCATTTTCCCTTAGATGTACCTGGAAAAACAAGAACAGGTTAGATGTAGAGTAGACAACTGAATGTCATCAAAAAGTACATTCTACAATCAGCGACCAAATCAACCAAGAAAAGAGCAACGCGATCAAGCCAATAAGAACCGTGTGCAAAGATTTACATATGTAGCCTAAACTACCAAACAAACAAAAAAGTGACAGTGCTCAAGGATGCACCTGAAATGTAAGCCTAAACTACCATTTCTCCTTTTTGTTGGACATGGTGAGTGCAGCAGCACAGAGGGAGTCTTCTGATGGTTCTCCCAGATAATAGCAGCGCTCCATGAGGTTTAGGGCAACTGGCCTTATTGTAGACACACTTATTGTTTGTGTAATGCTAGGTGCACACAATACAATTTTCTGACAGATTTACTGCCAGATCAACTATTTTCAACAGGTCCGATCGATTTTCTGACCAATTTTCCATAGAAGCGAAGAAGAAAATCGGAAATCAGATCGGACCTGTTGGAAATAGTCGATCTGAGAGTAAATCTGTCAGAAAATTGTATTGTGTTTACCCTAGCATAAGAGGTTTCAGCTCCACTGTTGGCACAGAGAATTCAGAATGAGACTGGCTTTGATGCTTGCTCTGAGGTTAATCAATATGTGCATGGATTGCATGGATAGGTGGGATCAACCCCAACAGGGATTCTTGTAGCCTAAGGCCTCTTACACAGTAAGACGTTGCATTTGATGCAACGTTAAGGTCGTATAACGTGCCCCTAATGCAACGCATTGAAAGACTAGAACTTGGACATTATTTAGCCCTGCATTTGGCACGCCGTTTTCATAGCAGTGATAGAACGAAAACGGTGCATGCGTAAAAAAAAAAAAAAACATTACTGAGCATGTGCAAACAGTCTAACACAGCTAAAACGTGTATAAAGCATAGCATGCAGCTATTCATTTAACGTGCAGCATTAGACACCAACGCAAAGTCTGCACTGTGAACAGCCCATTGATTTTTTTCATTGCTGTAAGCTATTGTGCGTTACATGTTGTTATAACGTGCGAATTTAACGTCGCACTGAGAAAGAGCCCTAAACCTACACCTAGACTATCCAGTGCTCCAAAACCAAGAAGTTTTAAATCAGGATGCTCCAAAAAGTGATAATAGCAATAACCCTTGCCCTTAGGCACACAGATATCTGCCACCATGGGCTTGATTCACAAAGCGGTGCTAACTGTTAGCACGCCTGTGAAAACCCCCTTAGCACGTCTAAACAAGCTTTTCGCGCATAAAACTTTACGCGCGCAAAACTTTACGCGCGTACTGCACAGAGCGCAAGGCGCTCCGCGCGAAGTGCCCATTAAAGCCTATGGGACTTAGCGCGCGTAAAACTTTGCGCGCGCAAAGTTAGCGCACAATCTGATTGAGAAATCCGGTGCTAACCTACTTAGCACCCTGGTTAGCACGTCTAAAGACTTTAGACGCGCTAAGTAGGTTAGCACCGCTTTGTGAATCAAGCCCCATGTGTTTTCAGTGGAAATACAACTTAAACATATACAGTATAAGCAGTGCAACTGCAGTTCTGACACTTTTTAAGAAATGTCCCACTGTTATGTCACATGAGAGGGTGAGCCAGAGTGTGCAAAAATTCAGTACAGTGGTGTTCTCAGAGGTAGGGTTCATTACTTTTCTGCGGCCTCGAGATTAAGGGGCAAGTAGGAAAAGAAAAGAATTGGTGAAGCTATGAACATGCCTATGCAACAGCTGAAAGAAGCCATGACAGAAAAACATGGCATGAATATGGTCTGGAAGGGTCGGAATCATCTCAATGAATGAGGAGAAGGCTGGTTTCACACTGCAAACTGGTGGTGCTGCAGGAGCGCCGCACCGCTAAAAACAGGCATTCGGGAAATACCACGTTACTGCGCGGTATTCCCCATCTGTAATTGTGCCAAGCTGGAAGTGACGCACGCTTGCGGCCACTTCCTGCTTCGGAGGTATGCGGAAGTGCATGGAAGTGTATTGTAAAAAATACACTTCCGCGCATGCGCACCGAGAAGTCTCCTCGGTCATTTTTTTTTTTAAATCCCGTCACCATAAACTAACGACTTCTGGATGCAGCAAAAAAGGCACTTCCGTCGAACCGTACTGTGGCAGTATGAAAGGCTCCATAAACTTTCATTTCCCAGAGTTGGGTGAAGTAAAAATACTGCACCGCCCCGGTATGAAAGGGCCCGAAGGAGCAAAAGAATAGGCACTCTAGATCTCAGAGATGCATGAGGACCATCATACACAAACTATGTAAAAGCAGTCTAATGTGTTTAGGAGGTTCTATACGTACCATAAACCTTCCCGTGGATGGGCAAATGATTTGGATTTTAGGGTATGTAGGAATCTACCTTAACGGGGACCTCATCTTGTCTGTGCCTTCACCTTTATAACACCAACAATGTCTTTTTTAATGGAGGTGCCATATGTAGCTGTTTTCATGTGTGTTGTGGCACATCCTTTACTTTTACCATAGCTACCATAACGCTCATACCTCAATACTAAAACTATTAGGGCCAGATTAACCATAAGGCACTGCAGGCACGTGCCTACAGGCGCCTGATGATGGAAAGGCGGCTCACTCCCCTCCCCAAGTGCCTCCCTCCCTCCTTCCTTATTCAGAGTCCTGAGCAGATTGTAAATGAAAGGTTACTCACCCAGCTGCCGGAATTCCACTGACAAGATCTCCTTTCAGTTGGGGGCACCACTAGCTACTTAATACTCTAGGGTACCTCTGTCTACCTAATACTAAAGGGCACCTGTAGCTACCTAAGACAGCAAGTAAGGGAGAAATAACAGCTGGGCCAGCCAGCACACTTGCAGAACGGTTCGGCAGGGGTTTGTAGGTTCATGGAGGGCGAAGTATAGGGTACCAGGACATCTGTGCCTATAGGCTCCTATGATGTAAACCCAGGCCTGTAAACTATGAACTATGAAAGAGGATTTCTGAATGGTTGTTCAGTTGCTACATTTCCTTACAATTGTTTCCCATAAAAGGGGAAAAAGCTAATATGAAGGCTTTATTCAGAAGGCTGTAATTGCAATTGTACTACAAATAAATACAGTCCAAAAAGCTGAGAACTGAACTAGTCCCTCGCATTGCAATTGTTAAATTTCAGTTTAATACGTTTTCATTGGTCAACCTGCTATCCCAGTGATTCAGACACAAAGACGGCTGTATGCTGGATAGCGCTCACTGTGCCAACAACATTTCTATGTTTAGTATTTGGCACACAGAAGCATTGTGCAGCGCGTGGGATGAAAGGAATATCTGCATAATTATTGTTTTCACTTTTTCCCTCAGGGACCTCAGAGAAAAGTAATTTAAGATAAATAACATCTTATTGCATCTTCAATGTTGTCCTTCAAGCATTTCTTTTATAGTTTACAAAATGAATGGATCCAGACGTATTGAGCTGTACACAAGTCTATGATTAGCTGCAGAAAACTGCTAAAGAAATGACTACTTGGGAGGCAGAATTAGCACCATGCTTGCTGGAAAATTGCATTCTCTGTATATGTGGCTATGATATCTTGTCCTTAAACCACCATGGATTTGTGAAATCTGATTATTTAGGGTCCTGTTGCCATAATTGAATTTCATGTATTAAGTGACCTAGACATACATTTGTTTAACAGACTTATGCTACGTACACACATGCGACAACGATCGTTCGTTGAGAACGACGAACGAGCTTTTAATTGATGAAAGAACGACCTGAGTAAAGTTAGTTTTTAAATGTGTGTAACGATCTGATCGTTAGAACGAACGTTACATCACGTAAAGCAACTATTGCGCCTGCGCATAAAAATGACAAGTTTCAGGGAGAAATAGTGAAATGCGCATGTCAAGCCTAGTACGAACGACCGTTTGCAACGATGTACTACTTTTGCAAACGATCGTCGTTGGTTAAAATCCGCCGAGACAGAACTTTCTTTTGTAGCGATTTGGCTCGTTCGCCGTTTGCCTTAATAGTCGGTGGTTCCTTTTTTTGTAACGATCGTCGTTAGTAAAGATCGGGGAACGATCGTTACAAACGACTATAGTCGCATGTGTGTACGCACCTTTAGGCATTGGAGGTCAAAGACTCACAAACCCTACTATCAAACAGACTGTAAAGGACCAATATTGCGAACATTTTAAAATGTAAAATACATGTAATTACATACAAATAAGAAGTACATTTCTTTGATGAGCCATAAATTGCTTTTCGCCTACGTTGCTGTCACTTACAGTAGGTAGTAGAAATCTGACAGAACTGATAGATTTTGGACTAGCCTATGTCCTCATGGGGGATTCTCATGATTTTCTTTATTTTCATACGCACTTAGTGAATAGCAGTTTCTCTGTCCAACTGCCAGAAAAGTGTGCAGCGAGCAGGGAAGCTGGACAGCATGTTTGTATACATCCTTTTCAGGGTGTGTCTTTATAAAGAATAAAGGCCATGCTAAGAATTCCCTAAAGAGAGATGGACTAGTTCAAAACCTATCAGTTCTGTCAGATTTCTACTACCTACTTAAAGAGACTCTGAAGCGAGAATAAATCTCGCTTCAGAGCTCATAGTTAGCAGGGGCACGTGTGCCCCTGCTAAACCGCCGCAATAGCGCCGCTAAACGGGGGTCCCTTGACCCCCAAACCCCCCACTGCGACACTTGGTCGCAGACTTGGGTCGCTCCTGGAGGCAGGGCTAACGGCTGCAGCCCTGCCTCCAGTCGCGTCTATCAGCCGCGCATCGCCGCCTCTCCCCCGCCCCTCTCAGTGAAGGAAGACTGAGAGGGGTGGGGGAGAGGCGGAGATACGCGCTGACAGACGCGCGTGGGGCAGGGCTGCGGCGGTTAGCCCTGCCCCAACCAGGAAGCGCTCCCCCGCATTACGGAGGGGGATTTGGGGGTGAAGAGACCCCCCTTTAGCCGCGGGATAGCGGCGTTTTAGCAGGGGCACACATGCCCCTGCTAACTTTGAGATCTGAAGCGAGATTTATTCTCGCTTCAGTCTCTCTTTAAGTGACAGCAACATAGGAGAGAAGTAATTTATGGCTCATTTTAGTCTGGAAGAAAATTATTTGTATGTAATTACATGCAATTTTTCACGACAAAGGTCCTTTAAGCAGCTGATGGGTCCTGGAACAGTCATACTTCGCACACTGTTCCTCGTACATCATAAAACCGGGGGATCACAACTGAATTCTTGCAACTATTCTTTTCTAGGACAGAGAATCTTTAAAGGGTAATTAACCCCCAGCCAGCCCACTAATCAAAAAGGCCAGAGTTCGGCTACAGTGCAGCCAAACTCCAGTGCTCTAACTGCTTCCAGCAAGCAGTTATATAGCCACTCAAAACCACATGCCCACTACCACCACCCCTGCAGAATTTCACTAAATAGCACAAATTTACCACCACTATTTTGCCATGGAGTGCCAATAAGTGCCCAATATAATATGTACGGCTATGTTGGTGCCCCAAATTTCCCAGCCGCAATTATCACTTGCCTGGAAACATGTTTACGTGTTTTAAGCCACATTTGTCTAAGAGAACACTGATCACACATACCCGGGTTAGTAATCTGCACTAGAACTATTACAAAAATGTGACATCTTCTATTATGAACAAGTATTTTATGATATCTTTTTATATAATCCCAGCCCAAACTTTTCATTTTAGTTTTGGACTTGGGCTGAGGAGAAATGGTTAGAATTAGTAGTGATATATATATTTTTTTTAATTCTCCTTCAGATAAAATTAATCGGCGTAACGGTCAAATCTTACTAACCTAAGTTTATCAGTGTATGTATCCACATGTGAGCCACTCAAAATGAACAACAGCTCAATTGCTACTATTTTGTAAATTGATTCTCTGGCATGGAAACTTAGCAGTGAAACAGGAATGTGTAAGTGACGCATGATCGATTGTTAACAATCTGTAATTCTGTGATCATACTTACTTCATACATACTTCAGTTTTCTGACAGGAGGCAGAATTGATGAATAATCATGTGGTTGGTCTAAACATCTAAATTTACTGTTTGTGAGTTCCACTTCCTGTAATATCGTACATTAGTTTGGTTGCAGGAGCAAAAAAGAGGAACTTTAACCACTTGTGTACCAGCAGTCTCTGGCCCCTTAGGACCAGAGACCACTGGTACCAAAAAACGGGGGGCTTAAAGATGTTTCGGCGCACGGACCCGCCGCTCTCACCATTCACCAATTGCTGCAGGCCACTTGCTCTGCCATCGCTATGATGACAGAGTTCTGAAAGATGGTCAGATACGGATTTCATTGGCTCCTGATCCTGTGATCTCTGTGAGCCAATGAGACTGGCTCACAAGGTCAGGAGCCAATGATCAGCAGCGGTAGCGACAGGTCCGTGTGGCGCGCTAATTGAAATCTATGCCTTGGCAGGAATAAGAAGCCATAAACAGGGTGTGATCATGTGGTGAAACCACTCTGAGATGTGTGATGTTATGGCCATAACAGTTTTCTGTCTGTGAGGCAGGAGTCAAACTTGTCTATTTTCCAGCACTTTTTTTGCACACACAAAAACAATTTAAACTGATAATTTGTTAATCAATGGGCTAGTTCACACTTGAATGCATTTTTTTGGAATGCAGATAAAAAACCGGATATCCTAAAGGATAATTTTGCACATTTTGTCAGTTTCCTCTATCAATTACCTTAGCTGCTGTGAAAAAAACGGTCTGTATTTTTTCTGCATATAAATGCACAGTGTGCAGAAAAAATCATGCGCAAAAAAGTGAAAGACAAGTGTGATCCCTGCCTAAACCTTGTTGCATTGTGTGAAATAATATCTGCTTCTAACAGCCAAGCAATCATTATCTCCCTCTGTGTATTTACACCTCAATATAAAAAACAAAACAAAATCAAAACATTTCAGCCCATTACATTGTTGGAGGGGGGTGTGGTTATAGATAATGGTTGGTGTTGTCTAGTTTTTCTTCTGGTCTGCCAGCAGTAAAGAGGTTGACTAGCAGGCTCATTGTGGATCAAAAACAAATGAATTACATGGCAAATATCAATGTATTGATCTCTCCAACTTTATAACTTCTCATTGTGCAATAAATTGACCCCCCCCCCTACTACTATATTTCAGTAAAGTTGCTCTTTAAAGGGACACTTAAACAAAAACAAAAAATGAGTTTTACACACCTGGGGCTTTTTTTGTTTGACTTAAGTGTCCCTTTAAGTAGGAGAGATTGCTTATGTCTAGCCAGACACTCTGTAAGGCTGCTATTGACTGTTCACTTAAATCATGTTCTCAATAATGTCACCAGTACAGAAGTAATTCTTAACTAGAACACACATACCGTAACAATGTAAACTATACACGTTTTTGTAACCCTTTTCCACATTACCTAAAAATATTGTTTCTCGGAGGGATTTCAGTTCTCTACCTGATCTTGTAGACTTTTCACTGGGTGAATACATTGGGTGACATTTCCTAAAATGTAACTTAAGCCCTATACACACGCTCAACAGTGGTCTTTTATGCAGCACAATTATCAGTTTTGTTAAGAAACAAGTTGAAACAACCAGAAAAAAATAGTTGCTTGCCAACAGTTGAATTGATGTCTTATCAGTTGTTTGAACAACAGCAAGCAACTTTTTCTGGTTGTTTCACAACAAAAGTTGTCTGATAATTATGCTGCATAAAAGACAGCTGTTGAGCGTGTGTATGGGACTTCAGACTTCAACAGAAAATTTAAAGAGGCTCCAATTTGTTATTGTTTGAAATAAAAACTTGGCCGAAGTGGCAATTATTGATCACAGCATAAATGATTTACCTTCAGCAGATTTCCTTCAGCTGTACCGAGGAAAGCAACAGTGTGGTCATTCTCAACAGAGACTGCTACCGAGGAAAAGGGGTTAATGTCATGCATGAGTATGGCATCTTCAATAACTCCATTTCTGCTCTGCAGAGGATAGGGCAAGTGTTCTGATCCACAAGGATATTTACTGGATTCATTTTGATTTGTGCCGCTATTCTGTAAAGAAAATCCAAAACAAACATCAACACAAGGCCGATTAACAAACTGTCTGTCATTCAAAGACCCAAATCACTTTGCAACTCTCTACAAATGGTCAATGAGATGGAAATGTAATGGTAATCTACTTCAGTAAGAAGCTGCATATAATCTGCATCTAAGCCAAAATGATTAACAGCTCATTGACCATCACTGCTATTCTCCATGAACTGGACTTAAAGAGAACCTGAACTGAATATAAAAAGTCAAAATAACCATACACAGGTCATACTTACCTCCTGTGTAGTCTACGCCTCAATCTCTTTCTCCTCTCCATCGTCCCATTTGTCCACTGTGATCAATGGATTTCCCAGTCCTTGTTAAAAATGGCCATTACCCCATAACAGCTTCCTGGTCAGCACACTGTTAAACTGTAATATCACCCACTTGAGCCTTAGAGAAACATGGACATTACCTTGCACATTCAGTTGTATATATATAACAGCAACTGGTATATTTCAGTTCTGACAAAATATTGTCAGAACTGGAGGGATCACTGTAAGAAGAAAATGGTGAGCTGTAAGAAGAACTGGCGGGGAGATTAGTATGTAATATTAATTTGCAGCTACGTCATGTATTTATTTTAAATCCTTTTCCTCGCTTCAGGTTCCCTTTAAAGTAGAACTAGATTAAAGGATACCCGAAGTGACATGTGACATGATGACATAGACATGGGTTTGTACAGTGCCTAGCACACAAATAACTAGGTTGTGTTCCTTTTTCTCTTTCTCTGCCTGAAAGAGTTAAACTCTTTCCTAGCAGAAAATGGCTTCTGAGAGCAGGAAAGAGATAAAAAGGATCAATAATTAATATATTTAAGCTCTGGCATACTTCAATGAATGTGTCCTTGAGCAAAACCAATAAAACAGTAAAAACTTTAAACGTAGATTTAAATATAAATAATATCTTAAAAAGTCATTTTTTGGTTAAGGAGGATAGATGTAATTGCTTATTTCACTAGTTTATTTTAACCTCAGATGTCCTTTAACCACTTAAGGACCGCCCCAGCCGATGGGCGGCGGCAAAGTCCGGGCCCAAACGACCGCAATACGCCCATCGGCGGGGGCGGCTGCGGGAGTGGCTATGCGGCGATTGCGTCATTCGTGACGCGATCAGCCGCCGGGGACTGGCTCCGCCCACCGTTCGCTGTAACCTGCCGGCCGTTCGGAAGCGCCGGCGGGTTACTAGCACCCGGATCGCCGCTGCACGTATGTATAATAGGCTTTGTAATGTATACAAAGCCTATTATACTGGCTGCCTCCTGCCCTGGTGGTCCCAGTGTCCAAGGGACCACCAGGGCAGGCTGCAGCCACCCTAGTCTGCACCCAAGCACACTGATTTCCCCCCCCCCTGCCCCCTGATCGCCCACAGCACCCCTCAGACCCCCCCTGCCCACCCCTCAGACCACTGTTTGCACCCAGTCACCCCCCTAATCACCAATCAATCACTCCCTGTCACTATCTGTCAACGCTATTTTTTTTTTAGTCCCTAATCTGCACCCTACTCCCTCCTGATCACCCCCCACCCCTCAGATTCTCCCCAGACCCCCCCCCCCCCCCATGTACTGTATGCATCTATCCCCCCTGATCACCTGTCAATCACCTGTCAATCACCCGTCAATCACCCGTCAATCACCCGTCAATCACCCCCTGTCACTGCTACCCATCAATCAGCCCCTAACCTGCCCCTTGCGGGCAATCTGATCACCCACCCACACCAATAGATCGCCCGCAGATCCGACATCAGATCACCTCCCAAGTGCAGTGTTTACATCTATTCTCTCCTCTAAACACCCACTAATTACCCATCAATCACCCATCAATCACCCCCTATCACCACCTGTCACTGTTACCCATCAGATTAGACCCTAATCTGCCCCTTGCGGGCACCCAATCACCCGCCCACACGCTCAGATTGCCCTCAGACCCCCCCTTATCAATTCGCCAGTGCAATATTTACATCTGTTATTCCCTGTAATAACCCACTGATCACCTGTCAATCACCTATCAATCACCCCCTGTCATTGCCACCCATCAATCACCCCCTGTCACTGCCACCCATCAATCAGCCCCTAACCTGCCCCTTGCGGGCAATCTGATCACCCACCCACACCAATAGATCGCCCGCAGATCCGACATCAGATCACCTCCCAAGTGCAGTGTTTACATCTCTTCTCTCCTCTAAACACCCACTAATTACCCATCAATCACCCCCTATCACCACCTGTCACTGTTACCCATCAGATTAGACCCTAATCTGCCCCTTGCAGGCACCCAATCACCCGCCCACACCTCAGAACGCCCTCAGACCCCAGCCCTGATCACCTCGCTAGTGCATTGCTTGCATCTATTTCCCCCCTCTAATCACACCTTGAGACACCCATCAATCACCTCCTGTCACCCCCTAGCACACCTACCCATCAGATCAGGCCCTAATTTGCCCCGTGTGGGCTCCTGATCACTCGGCCAAACCCTCAGATCCCTCTCAGACCCCCTTCCGATCACCTCCCCAGTGCATTGATTGCATCTATTTTCCCCTCTAACCGCCCCCTGAGACACCCATCAATCACCTCCTGTCACCCCCCTAGCACTCCTATCCATCAGGTCAGGCCCAAAACATCCTGTCATCTAAGAGGCCACCCTGCTTATGACCGGTTCCACAAAATTTGCCCCCTTATAGACCACCTGTCATCAAAATTTGCAGATGCTTATACCCCTGAACAGTCATTTTGGGAAATTTGGTTTCCAGACTACTCACAGTTTTGGGCCCGTAAAATGCCAGGGCAGTATAGGAACCCCACAAGTGACCCCATTTTAGAAAGAAGACACCCCAAGGTATTCTGTTAGGTGTATGATGAGTTCATAGAAGATTTTATTTTTTGTCAAAAGTTAGCGGAAATTGGATTTTTATTGTTTTTTTTCACAAAGTGTCATTTTTCACTAACTTGTGACCAAAAATAAAATCTTCTATGAACTCACCATACCCCTAACGGAATACCTTGGGGTGTCTTCTTTCTAAAATGGGGTCACTTGTGGGGTTCCTATACTGCCCTGGCATTTTAGGGGCCCTAAACCGTGAGGAGTAGTCTAGAAAACAAATGCCTCAAAATGACCTGTGAATAGGACGTTGGGCCCCTTAGCGCACCTAGGCTGCAAAAAAGTGTCACACATGTGGTTTCACCATACTCAGGAGAAGTAGAATAATGTGTTTTGTGGTGTATTTTTACACATACCCATGCTGGGTGGGAGAAATCTCTCTGTAAATGGACAATTGTGTGTAAAAAAAAAATCAAAAATGTGTCATTTACAGAGATATTTCTCCCACCCAGCATGTTTATATGTAAAAATACACCACAAAACACATTATACTACTTCTTCTGAGTACGGCGATACCACATGTGTGACACTTTTTTGCAGCCTAACTGTGCTAAGAGGCCAAAAGTCCAATGAGTACCTTTAGGATTTCACAGGTCATTTTGAGACATTTGGGTTCAAGACTACTCCTCACGGTTTAGGGCCCCTAAAATGCCAGGGCAGTATAGGAACCCCACAAGTGACCCCATTTTAGAAAGAAGACACCCCAAGGTATTCTGTTAGGTGTATGATGAGTTCATAGAAGATTTTATTTTTTGTCACAAGTTAGCGGAAATTGATATGTATTGTTTTTTGTTTTCACAAAGTGTCATTTTCCGCTAACTTGTGACAAAAAAAAAAATCTTCTATGAACTCACCATACTCCTAACAGAATACCTTGGGGTGTCTTCTTTCTAAAATGGGGTCACTTGTGGGGTTCCTATACTGCCCTGGCATTTTAGGGGCCCTAAACCGTGAACAGTAGTCTAGAATCCAAATGCCTCAAAATGACCTGTAAATAGGACGTTAGGCCCCTTAGCGCACCTAGGTTGCAAAAAAGTGTCACATGTGGTATCGCCGTACTCAGAAGAAGTAGTATATTGTGTTTTGGGGTGTATTTTTACACATACCCATGCTGGGTGGGAGAAATCTCTCTGTAAATGGACAATTGTGTGTAAAAAAAATCAAACAATTGTCATTTACAGAGATATTTCTCCCACCCAGCATGGGTATGTGTAAAAATACACCCCAAAACACATTATACTACTTCTCCTGAGTACGGCGGTACCACATGTGTGGCACTTTTTTGCACCCTAAGTGCGCTAAGGGGCCCAAAGTCCAATGAGTACCTTTAGGATTTCACAGGTCATTTTGCGACATTTGGTTTCAAGACTACTCCTCACGGTTTAGGGCCCCTAAAATGCCAGGGCAGTATAGGAACCCCACAAATGACCCCATTTTAGAAAGAAGACACCCCAAGGTATTCCGTTAGGAGTATGGTGAGTTCATAGAAGATTTTATTTTTTGTCACAAGTTAGCGGAAAATGACACTTTGTGAAAAAAAACAATTAAAATCAATTTCCGCTAACTTGTGACAAAAAAAAAAAAATTCTTCTATGAACTCACCATCCTCCTAACGGAATACCTTGGGGTTTCTTCTTTCTAAAATGGGGTAATTTGTGGGGTTCCTATACTGTCCTGGCATTTTAGGGGCCCTAAACCGTGAGGAGTAGTCTTGAAACGAAATTTCTCAAAATGACCTGTGAAATCCTAAAGGTACTCATTGAACTTTGGGCCCCTTAGCGCAGTTTGGGTGCAAAAAAGTGCCACACATGTGGTATCGCCGTACTCAGGAGAAGTAGTATAATGTGTTTTGGGGTGTATTTTTCCACATACCCATGCTGAGTGGGAGAAATATCTCTATAAATAGACAATTGTGTGTAAAAAAAATAAAACAATTGTCATTTACGGAGATATTTCTCCCACCCAGCATGGGTATGTGTAAAAATACACCCCAAAACACATTATACTACTTCTCCTGAGTACGGCAATACCACATGTGTGGCACTTTTTTGCAGCCTAACTGCGCTAAGGGGCCCAAAGTCCAATGAGCATCTTTAGGCTTTACAGGGGTGCTTACAATTAGGCACCCCCCAAAATGCTAGGACAGTGAACACACCCCACAAATGACCCCATTTTGGAAAGTAGACCCTTCAAGGTATTCAGAGAGGAGCATAGTGAGTCCGTGGCAGATTTAATTTTTTTTTGTCGCAAGTTAGAAGAAATGGAAACTTTTTTTTTTGTCACAAAGTGTCATTTTCCGCTAACTTGTGACAAAAAATAAAATCTTCTATTAACTCACCATGCCTCTCACTGAATACTTTGGGATGTCTTCTTTCTAAAATGGGGTCATTTGGGGGGTATTTGTACTATCCTGGAATTTTAGCCCCTCATGAAACCTGACAGGTGCGCAGAAAAGTCAGAGATGCTTGAAAATGGGAAAATTCACTTTTGGCCCCATAGTTTGTAAACGCTATAACTTTTACCCAATCCAATAAATATACACTCAATGGTTTTTTTTTTTTTATCAAAGACATGTAGCAGAATAACTTTCACGCTCAAATGTATAGGAAATTTTACTTTATTTGAAAAATGTCAGCACAGCAAGTTAAAAAAGTCATTTTTTTGCCAAAATTCATGTCTTTTTTGATGAATATAATAAAAACTAAAACTCGCAGCAGCAATCAAATAGCAGCAAAAGAAAGCTGTATTAGTGACAAGAAAAGGAGGTAAAATTCCTTTAGGTGGTAGGTTGTATGACCGAGCAATAAACCGTGAAAGCTGCAGTGGTCTGAATGGAGAAAAAGGCTCTGGTCCTTAAGGGGCGAAAAGACTGTGGTCCTCAAGTGGTTAAGCTAAAGACGACAGTCTGACTTACAGCAGGGATCCTTAGAATTTCAATCCATTTAAATGAAGAACATTTGCAGGTTACTCAAATTTCTTGAAGCACATGTGTAAACTTAGTTATACCATAAGACAGGGGATCCTATTCAATGCAGTCAAGTCTTTCCTGTCTCCTTCAAACTTCACCTCCACCCATAGACAAACTCTTGCAGAGTAATAAATCCCAACACCCATATAGCCATTACCTCCACTGGATTGAAACTACTATGCCAACAGAACATTACCAGGGACCTTATGCTTTCTGTCAAAAGCTTCTATGACTAATACTGGGATATTATCCTCTATGCTAGCAAAGGCATTATTGTGACAATTTAATCACTATGCTAATGGAGACATTAGCAGAACTATTGTCCAATATGTCAGCTGTCACATTTCCAGAACATATACAACCAAATAAAAGCACTAGGGGCATTTGCATGGACACTAGTCATTATGCCAACAGGATCTTCCAGGAACATTACCAGGGATTTTAACATATATATGACATCACGGGCATTACCAGACATATTATCCTCTTTTAGCAGGGGCATTTTCAGGAACATTTCCATCATGTCACCAAGAGCATTTGTATGGACCAGCAGGAGCATTTACTACTGCATCTATGCCAGTAGCAGCATTTCAGGGGACACTCCAGGGGGTCATATATCAATATTCCAGTAAGGACCTTCTCCGGGACATTGCTAGGGCAATTTTCAGTGACAGATCATCACTGCGCCAGCACGGATATTTTAAGAGACCTAAAGCACTATG